>NC_138903.1:28259059-28416343 GCF_965194825.1 Balaenoptera physalus | reverse complement strand
TGAGTGAGTGCTCAGCTTCCCCAACTGTGTGGCATGCTGCCAAGGAGGACTATGTCTCTGCCTCACCCCATCCAGACTACTGAGCCTTCCTGCATAACTGGGGGCTGGGAAGAGACTGAGAGAGTGGCTGATAGAACATTCAGAGGACATTAAAGAGATGCAGATCCTACTAACTGCATCAAGGACTCCATCAAGAAGCCCACCCATGAGCAGCTGGGAACCCCACACGTGCAGATCCACCCAAAGGGCCCATGGGTACACCTAGTGCTCTGTGCCTCACCCACACACCTCCCCTCCTGTGCCCAGCTCCCTCTGGATGCTCCCAATTAGCAAGATCAAGCTTTGGCAGATGGCTACTGAGCGTGTGCAGAAAGCCTGCCCAAATCTGCAGGCCAGAAGAGACCACAAACTTGACCTTTAGCTCCGCCCCTGGGAAAGCAAAAGGAAGGTTGTCAGCACTTGGCTCACTGCATTGCAGAAGGGATAGAAGGCATACAAGCTTAAGAATTTTGCCACAAGAGGGAGCAAGAATCATGGAGTGGGTGTATCCATAGAAGGTCTGGGAAAGCCTCAGAATCCCCAGCAGGGCTGACAGAGGTATATCTCTCCTTAAGGCAGTTAGTAAAGACTGGAGGAGGTGACTGCTGCTTCAAATGGGAAGATAGCAATGCCAGACTTCAAGGAACATGAAAAATTAAGGAAACATAACACCACCAAAGGATCTCAATAATCGTTCAGTAACCAACCCCAAAAACAAGGAGATCTGTGATTTACCTGATGAAGAATCAAAACAATTAATAAGATGGCATTAGTAAGTCCTTACTTATCAATAATTAATATAAAGGTAAATGCTTTAAGTTATTCAATCAAAAGGCATAGAGTGTCTGGATGGATTTATTTTTTAAAAAAAGACACAACTGTATACTGCCTACAAGAAACTCACTTCAGCTTTAAGGACACATATGGGCTCAAAGTGAAGGGATGAAAAAAGATATCCCATGCAAGTGTAAACCAAAAGAGAGCAGGAGTAGCTATACTTACACCACACAAAATAGGCTTTAAGCCAAAAACAGTAACAAGAGACAAAGAAAGTCATTATATAATGATAAAGGGGTCAATTCATTAAGAGGACATAACAATCATAAATATATATGAACCCAACATCAGAGCACCTAAATATACTAAGCAAATATTAATAGATCTGAAGGGAGAAATAGACAACAATACAATAATAGTAGGGGATTTCAATACCCCACTCTCAGCAATGGATAGATCATCCACACAGAAAATCAATAAGGTAAGGTAATCAATAAGGTAATACTGGACTGAAACTATACTTTAGATCAAATTGACCTAACAGACATATACAGACTATTCCATCCAACAGTATCAGAATACACATTCTTCTCAAGTGCACACCGAACATTTTCTGGGATAAATCATATGTTAGGTTACAAAACAAGTCTCAGCAAATTTAAGAAGATTGAAATCATACCAAGTATCTTTTCTGATCACAATAGTATGAAACTAAAAATCAATAAGAAGAAGAAAACTGGAAAATTCACAAATATGTGGAAATTAACACACTCCTAAACAAACAATGGGTCAAAGAGAAAATCAGAAAATATCTTGAAACAAATGAAAATGGAAACACAACATACCAAAACTTATGGGCTGCAGCAAAAGCAGTTCTAAGAGGGAAACTTATAATGATAAATGCCTCCTTTAAGAAAAAAGAAAGTTCTTAAATAATCTAAATTTCACCCCAAGGAGCTAAAGAAAAAGAACAAACTAAGCCCAAAGTTTGTCGAAGGAAGGAAATAACAAAGATCAGAGCAGAAATAAACAAAATAGACACCAGAAAGACAACAGAAATGATCAACTGGACTAAGAAAAAAAGACAGAAGATTCAAATAAATAACATCAGAAATGAAAGAAGAGACATTACAACTGATACCACAGAAGTATGAAGGATCATAAGAGACTATTACAAACAATTACATGCCAACAAAATGGATAACCTGGAAGAAATGGATAGATTCCTAGAAACATACATCCTACCAAGACTGAATCATGAAGAAATAGAAAATCTGAACAGACCAATAACAAGTGAGGACATTGAATCAGTAATCAAAAATCTCCCAACAAAGAAAAGCCCAGGATCAGATGGTTTCCCTGGTGAATTCTACCAAACACTTAAAGAAGAATTAATGCCAATACTTCTCAAACACTTACAAAAAAATGAAGAGGAGGTTATGCCCCCAAACGCATTTTACAAGGCCGGCATTACCATGAAACCAAAGCCAGATAAGGACACTACAAGAAAACTATAGACCAGTATCTGATGAATACAAATGTAAAAATTCTCAACAAAATATTAGCAAACCAAATTCAACAGTACATTAAAAGGATCATACAAAATGACCAACTGGGATTTATCCCTGGGTTGCAAGGATGATTCAACATGTACAAATCAATAAATATGATATACTACATTAATAGAATGAAAGATAAATTCATAGGATGATCTCAATAGAGGCAAAAAAGCATTTGATAAAATACAGCATCCTTTTATGATAAAAACGCTCAATAAATTGGGTATAGAAGGAATATACCTGAATATAATAAAGGCCATGTATGACAAACCACAGCTAACATCATAACTCAACAGTGAAAGGTTGAAAGCTTTTCCTCTAAAATCAGGAACAAGACAAGGGTGCCCATTCTCACCTCTCCTATTCAACATAATACTGGAAGTCCTAGCCAGAGCAATTAGGAAAGAAGAAGAGATAAAAGGCATCCACGTCAGAAAGGAAGAAGTAAAATTGTCTCTGTTTGCAGATGATATGATCATATATAAAAAAAATCCTAGACTCCACAAAAAAACCGTAAGAACTAATGAACTAATTCAGTAAAGTTCCAGATTACAAAATCAACATACAGAAGTCAGTTGCATATCAATACATAAAGAAATATCTGAAAAAGAAATAAAGAACACAATCCCATTCACAATAGCATCAAAAACAATACAATACTTAGGAATAAATTTAACTAAGGACATGAAAGATTTGTATATTGAAAACTATAAGACTTTAATGAAAGAAATTGAAGAAGACACAAATAAAAAGGAAAAATATTCCATGTTCACGGACTGAAAGAATTAATACTGCTAAAATATCCATATTACCCAAAACCATCTATAAGTTTAATGCAATCTTTATCAAAATTCTAATGGCATTTTTCACAGAAATGGAAAAAACAATCTTAAAACTTGTATGGAACCCCAAAAGATCCTGAATAGCCAAAACAATCCTGAGAAAGAAGAACAAAATTAGAGGCATGACACGTCCTGATCTAAAACTATATTACAATGCTATGATAATCAAAAAAGGATGGTACTGGCCAAAAAAATAGACAAATAGACCAATGAAACAGAATCAAGAGCCCAGAAATCAAGCTGAGTGTATATGGTCAATTAATATTTGACAAGGGAGCCAAGAACACTCAATGTGGAAAGGATAGTCTCTTCAATAAATGGTGTTGGAAAAACGGGATAGTAGCACAAAAAGAATGAAACTGGACCCCTATTTACAACACTCACAAAAGTTAACCTGAAAAGGATTAAAGACTTAAACATAGCAGCCAAAAGCATAAAACTCCTAGAATAATAAACAGGGAAAAATCTCCTTGATATTGGTCTTTGCAACTATTTTTTGATATGACACCAAAAGCACAAGCAACAAAAGCAAAAATAATAGGACCACAATCAACAAAATGAAAAGGCAACCTACTGAATGGGAGAAAATATTTGCAAACCATATGCTGATAAGGGGTTAATATCCAAACTATATAAGGAATTCATACAACTCAGTAAGAAAAAAGAATCTAATTTAAAAATGGGCAGAGGCACTGAATAGACATTTTTACAAAGACATACAAATGGCCAACAGATACATGAAAAGATACCCAACATCACTAGTTACCAGAGAAATGCAACTCAAAATCACAATATCACCCCCTACCTGTTATAATGGCAATTATAAAAAAGGCAAGAAACAACTGTTGACAAGGATGTGGAGAAAAAGGAACCCTTGTGCACTGTAGGTGGGAATGTAAGTTGCTCCAGTCACTATGGAAAACAGTATGGAGGGTCCTCAAAAAGTTAAAAATAGAACTACCATATGATCTAGATATCCCACTTATGAGTACATATCCAAAGGAAATGAAATCAGGGTCTCAAAGAGATATCTGCACTCTTATGTTCAATGTAGCATTATTTACAATAGCCAAGATATGAAAACAACCTGTCATTCTACAGATGAATGAAGAAAATATAGCATATATATATATACATACACACACACACATATACACACACACACACAATGGAATATTATTCAGCCATGAGAAAGAAGGAAATTCTGCTATTTGCAACAACATGGAGGGATCTCCAGGGCATTATGCTAAATGAAATTAGAGAAAGACAAATACTGTAAGATTTCACTTATATGTGAAATCTAAAAAAGTTGGACTCATAAAAGCAGAGAGTAGTATGCTGATTGCCAGGGGCTGAGGGTGAAGGAAATGGGGCGATATCAGTCAAAGTGTACAAACTTCCAGTTATAAAATGAATAAGTTCTGGGGAACTAATAAACAGCATGGTGACTATAGTTAACAACACAGTACTATATACTTGACAATTGCTAAGAGAGTAAATCTTAAATGTTCTCAGCACGAAAAAAGAAATGGTAATTAGGTAAAGTGAACTAACCATACTGTGGTAATCATTTCACAATATATGTGTATCAAATCATCATGTTGAACACCTTCAACTTGCACAATGCTATATGTCAATTATACCTCAATAAAGCTGTGGGGGAAAGACTTAAGAAGTCAAACATGAGGAAAAGCTCAGATGATTATAGAGATGCTGGCTCCAAAGTCCTTGAGCTGCTTGATCAATGCCAGCAGCCACCTTCATTCAAACTTTCTAAGAGAAAAATTAGCCCCATTTTTATTTAAGCTGCTGTAAGACAGGTTTTATGCTACTTGCAGCTTAAAGTACTCCTGACAGGGTCCCCTTACCCCAGGAGAGCCGCAGCTCTTGTTTAGCTGCTCACATGAAGAGAAGGAGTCTGGAACACTGATTGGAAACAACTATACCATAGAGTTCCTATGAGGCCAGGGAAAAAAATCTGGAAGTTAGGGAACTAGAGGGCTCTTTGCTCTATGTGCTGTTTTTTTCCCAAATAGGCATGATTTATTATAAATAAATGAAAACTACAGGGGACAAAAATTTTAATTTACCTTTAACCAATAATTTGCTTTAAGAACTTTTTTGCAATCATTCAAGCAAGTGTATATTCAAGTAATCCCAGTATCATTTTTTTTAGTCAAACCAATATGCTCTGCTTAAATTCAAGTTAATAGATTATAATAATTTTTAAATGGCTGTATTTTGTCTATTTTTCTTTTCCTAATCTTTTTTTATTTTTCTTAAAATTTTTATTGAAATATAGTTGATTTACAGTGTTGTGTTAGTTTCAGGTCTACAACAAAATGATTCAGTAATACCTACATAAATAAATATATATATGTATGTGTTTTTAAGATTGGTAGGCAGGGAGGGAAGGAAAGGACAGGGATATTCTAGGTCAAAGTTTAGGACTCAGCTCTAAAGACTGAGACTTGGAACTCCCAGGTCTACTGTAAAATCTAACGCAGCGCTAGATTGACCAAGTGTTTACTGAACACAGAGCCCAGAGGAGTACGGAGAAAAACAGACGTGAGGGAGGTAAATACAAGGGGATGTGGAATTTACCTGGAGATGAGGAATTTATTCTCGGGTTGAGTGGCTTGACTGGCGTGGGTGCCAACGGGGGTTGAGACAGTGAGAGGCCGGTCAGAAACAGGAAGGAGCGCGAGCGGTGAGCCAGACAAGCAAGCGTCCGCGGCGCCTGAGCCCCAGAAAGCCGGCTTTACCGTTTGCACGTGCGTATGTCCACGCGCATGTGCGCATCACGCTGAGGACTGGCTCCACCTGGAAATGTGGCGCAGGCGCCCTCCTGATCTGCTCAGCCGGAAGGAGTTCAGAAAGCAGGGGAGTGGTCGTTTTAACCACAAGGGGACGCTGCACAGGAAAAAACAATCAACGCTCAATTTTGGAATCAACACCAGTCACAGATGTTTGTAACCTTTTGGTGTACGCGAAGCTTTGGATTCCTACCCTGTTATTATACTTGTGTCCTTGAACTTTGGATTTGTGTCTGCAAAACGGTAAACATGTTACTAGATGCCGGTTATGATTGCTCTTGCCTCCTGTTTTAACTAGAATTGGGGGTGTTCAGGGCTTCTCCTCCATTTCTATGGTTGATAGAGCGTGGATTCTATGGTACCGGCAGAGCTCACATGGACCCAGAGCCACAGATTGAGCTAAGACCTTAAAGGCAATCTCCTGGGTTTTTTTGTTTTGTTTGTTTTTTCTGGCCGCACCCGGAGGCTTGTGGGATCTTAGTTCCCCGACCACGAATCGAACCCGCACCCCCTGCAGCGGAAGCCCGAAGTCTTAACCACCGGACTGCCAGGGAACTCCTCAATGTCCTGTTTCCCAGATGAATAAACTGAGGCCAAGAATTGTTACAAAGCTAATCTGAGTGCAGACCAACAGTGTGTGTCTTTGCAGTGCTGTGCTTATATCACATTCTGCCTCTCCTGGCAGGAAAGTATCCCTGTTCAGTGTTGTCTAAAAGGCCCCTTATTGGATTGCACCAACCCGTGGTTGTAGGAAGCTTTGGTGACGTATGGGATTGTCATACTCCTCGTCAGTGCAAGTGACCCCTTGGGAGGCAGCAATGACGGGAATCAGTCAATTAGCTGAAAGGAGGTGGATTGACAATGCAGTCATTTGGAAAGCCATTTCATTTCACTTGCTGCTAACTTCAGATAAGGAGCACATACACAATCACCTAAGACAGGAGTACCACTTAATATTTTTTCCAAGTGTGTAAATATTACCACTTAGTGGTGATTACCTCTTTGCATATTTGTAAGAAAACAAATAAAAGGAAATGTATTACTGGGTTATTAAGCCACATTTTGTTATAAGGGATTTAAATAAATTTCATATTTTAGTCTGCCAATTATGTTATTTCTCTCTAGCTTCTGAGTATAATTAATTAAAACAGTAATGGGTCTGTGATCAAAGTTTATATTAATATTTAGATTATTAAAGTACTGAGAGAAAATGATTTTCCACAAAAGACGTTTTAACTTAAATTAAATAATTCCCATTTTACACTAGGAGAGAAAAAGAGAAGTAGAAAGTAACTTGGAGATTTCTAACATGAGCAACTTGGAGGATGAATTCACATAATTAAAAATACATTAATAGTTGTGGGAAACTATTTGCAAAAAGAACTGCAATAATTTCCTCTCTCTTCATGTCCTTGAGCACTTCCCTTCCACGCTGACTCTTGGCTTGCCTGTGTGACTTGCTTTGGTTAATAGAACAATAGCAAATGTAACATAAGCAAAGACTTGAAAAGTGCTTGTGTGTTGCTCTTAGTAGCTCTATAATCACGAACATGTGAATGAGCCCAGGCTAACCTGCTGGATGATGCGGGACACCTGGCCAAGTCATCCTCTTCCTTACCTGACATAGAGCCAACAACCAGACATGTAAACGAGGCCATCGGGGTAAGGCAACCTCCGCCGAGCTTACCCAGACCAGAAGAACTGCCTGCCAAATAATGTTATAAATATTTATCCTTTTTAAAATTATCTTTTTTTAAGCATTTTTTCATTAATTTATTTATTTATTTTTGGCTGTGTTGGGTCTTCATTGCTGCGTGCGGGCTTTCTCTAGTTGCGGCGAGCGGGGGCTACTCTTCGTTGTGGTGCGTGGGCTTCTCATTGTGGTGGCTTCTCTTGCTGTGGAGCACAGGCTCTAGGTGCGCGGGCTTCAGTAGTTGTGGCACGTGGGCTCGGTAGTTGTGGCTCACAGGCTCTAGAGCGCAGGCTCAGTAGTTGTGGCGCATGGGCTTAGTTGCTCCGCAGCATGTGGGATCTTCCTGGACCAGGGCTCGAACCCGTGTCCCCTGCATTAGCAGACGGATTCTTAACCACTGCGCCACCAGGGAAGTCCCTTATAATTATCCTTTAAGCCACTAAGTTTGGGGTGATTTGATTTGTAGCAAAAGCTAAATGTGATAAAAGGCATCATCTTTTTTTTTTTTTTTTTTTTTGGTCACGCCACAGGGCTTGTGGGATCTTAGTTCCCCAACCAGGGATTGAACCCGGGCCCTCAGCAGTGAGAGCGCTGAGTCCTAGCCACTGGACCGCCAGGGAATTCCCAAAGGTATCATCTTTAAATATTGTGTTTTTAGAGAAAAAAAGATATGAAATGATTTATAGCTCCACTCCTCTGTCCTGTTCCCGCTAAAATTTATTGAAAGTGTTGTGTACACTCACTGTCTCTACTTCCTCTCTCCTAAATATCCTTAACTTCCAATTGGATTTCTGTCGGCTCCAATCTCCTGAACCCGCTTCTAGAACACCAAACTCCCCTAGGCTACCACTCTTGCCCCTTTCAGTCTCCTTTCTGACTCTGCCACTCCTTCCCACTTTCTAAAAGATTGAGCTTCTGGGTCTTCTCCCCTATCTTACACTATTTCTCTGCATAACTCATCCTGTCCTATAGCTTTAAATGTCATCTGTATGCTCACGGCTCCCATATTTACATCTCCAACCCTGCCCTTTCTGAATGCAAGGTTCCTATAGCCAGCTACCACTAGACATCTCCACATGGATATCAGACTCAAATGTTCAAAATGGGACTCTTGATGCCCCTCCCTGGACTCCTAACATTCCCTTCCCACAGCTTTCCTAGTATCAGTTACTGGCATCTCCAGCCATCCAGTTGGCCAGACAAAAGAATAGAAGTTGTCCTCAATTTTTCCCTTTCCCTCCCTTTAAGTACACTCCATTAGCAAATTGTGTTAGTTCTATGCCCAAAATAAGTGTGCATCCTCTTCTCTCCGCCTCCTCTTTTAACATATTAGTTCAAAACACCATCAATTCTTTTCTAAGCTACTACAGTGGACTTTAAATGGATCCTGTTTCTACCCTTTCTCTGCCATAGTCTATTCTCTAGACAGCAGCCAAAATGATTATTTTAAAACATTCAGCATGGGGTTTCCCGGTGGTCCAGTGGCTAACACTCCAAGCTCCCAATGCAGGGGGCCTGGGTTCGATCCCTGGTCAGGGAATTAGATCCCACATGCCGCAACTAAGACCTGGCCCAGCCAAATAAATGAGTAAAATAAATAAATATTTTTTTAAAATAAAAATAAAAAAAACATTCAGCACAAATGAGATCATATTACTACCTTGCTTAAATCCTCCAACGACTTTGTAGTGCACCACAAATAAAGTACAAATTCCTTCCTGTATAATCAAGCCTCTGCCTTCCTCTCTGCGTCAGACTCCCCGACTAGAATGTGGAATTCATAAACTTTGTTTGATTATTTGTTTGTTTGTTGGAAATAGTCAATTCAATAAGTATTTATTAAATAAGTGATTGAACAGTCATAAAATGAATAAATGGCTATGTTGGCACTTGTGTTCTTAATATAATTTCCTTACTTATTTTTAATATATCAAAATGTAGGAAATACATAGGCCTTAAAAATTAGTAAACTTAAGTACCACCATCCTTGAAACTCTTTGTGGTGACTGTCATCTGTAGGCTGGTCAGTGGATACCTCCATGAATTGAGTTCCCTAATCTCAACAGTAATAATGAAATCCTGGAGTGATAAGACAAAATATTAGTGAAATTCTAGATTTCTTATTTCTACAGGTATTACAAACAATAGGTTCGGGCTAACATCTTTGTATATAAGGATGAGAAGCACAGGATTTACAGTTGCACTGGGTATTTTCATTTGATCCTCCAATCTATTCTCCACCTTTCAATATTCTGTTCTAGGCCGCCAAGGCTGAACTTGGCGTAAGATTGGTCAATGGGAGCATTAACAGGAGATCAAAAGGTAGGAGAAGAGTGAGGACAGGGTATTTACTCCTTCCCTGCTGGACTGTGGATTGCCCATATCCTATCAAAGGCCATAGGTTCTGTCTAGCGGTCCTTTCCTGGTTCTGGTAACTCTTCCTTCCCTTTTCTCCTTCATGGTGTTGCTAGCCCTGGAGTATTACACCATCCTTTCTCTAAACCTTGCACACATCTTCGTAAATGGTCCCTTTATTTAACTCACCTAAATTATTCGGTTTGAATGTGCCACTTGATCCACACTGGGACCCTGAATGATATAGTAATTGATGCCAGAATTGACCCCAAGACACAAAACATTAAATTGTAATTCTGGGACACAATGGAGCACAAATTCGAGGAGTGAAAAGATAAATTCTTTGGGATACTGGTAATCCTGTGGATTCAGTAACATCACAATAATTCAAATTATCACACAGTGCAAGTGTAGGGCAAGATTTTGTGAGATCAAATGGCCGTGGAGTTTGACCACCATGTGACGATAGTGATTATAAAGATCGTGGGGTCAGCTGATATTTTTAATTATCCTAGAAAGAGTATGTGGAAGAGGGGAATTGGAAGCTTGGTTTTCAACTCAGGGCACAGGTGCAAAATAAAAAAGCCTTGAAGGCAGCTGAAGTAGCTGGTCATCTCCTGAAGTTGCAGGGCACATACAATTAAGGACCAATCTCACAGCTACTAAGTGGGATCCTGAGAAATATAATAGGGATATTTGGACAGACACAGACAAAACTGATCGTTTTGAACCCCAAATCTCCCTGAACCCCATCTTGCTAGAGGAGGCAGACACTATAGACTCTCTTCCAATCCGATGATGATTCCAGTCACAGCTGCGGTTCTGGATATAGTGCCTTTATCTGGCCAAATAAACAGAACCTCGGGTACCTGGTATATAGTTACTGAAAACAAAATTGTTTAACCTCTCCCTATCAGCAAAGATGATCAGAAGCCATTTGCCTTCACATGCAGGGACAGCAGTATACCTGAATATACTAGCGTATGTCAGCTCTCTTGTTCTCTGCCATAATAGTCCTTGATCATTTGGATTTCTCACAAAGTAGCACATGCATTATAGTAGTATAACTATGACATTATGGTAACTGGACCCAGTAAACAGAAAGTAGACATAATAAGTTAGTAAGTAAGATATATGCATGCCAGAAGGTGAGAGATCAACAGCAAGAAGACTCAGGGATTTGCTGCCATCAAGTTTCTAGGGGTCCAGTGGTCTGGAGCCTGTTGGGAAATCACCTCTAAATGCGATAAGCTGCTTCTCGTTACACAGCTTATCACAATCAAAGAGGTACAATGGTTTCCAGGCCAACACAGACTACATTTGGTCATGCTTCTTGAACCTGTTGAGTAGGACCTGGAGCATGATAAGACTCTGTGGCAGGTCCAGGCTATAGCGCTAGTTGTCCTGCCACTGGGGCCTTATCTCTCAACAGCCTAGTATCAGAAGTATCTGGGGGCAGACAGTAGAACCATGCAAGTCTCATTGCGAGAATCTTCTACCAACAATTCTCCATCTGAAAAGCAATATCTGGCTTGCTATTAGGCCCTGGTAGAAATTGAATGCCTGACCAAAGTAACTGCCCACCATGAACTGGGTGTCATCTTATGCACATTATCATAAAACTGGACTGCATCATTCCTTTGTAAAATAGAAATGATATATACAAGACTGGACCCAATGGAGTCCAAAAGAGACAAATAAACTGCTCAAGCTAGTGGCTCACACTCCCATGGTACCTGCTCCTATTGCTTTACCGTGTTGCCTTTAATCTACACTTACGATCTCATAGGAAGTTCCCTCTGACCAGATAATGGAAGAGGTTAAAAACTTCAGGCCTGATTTACAGATGAATCTGCATAGCATGCTAGCACCAGCTAGAAGTCAATAGCCACCGACACATGGGTGGCCTTGAAAGACATTGGTGAAGGGGAATCCACCCAGGGGGCCCAACTTAGGTTCTAAATCTGGCTGTCCACTTCCTTTAGCAGAAGAGAGAACCTAAGATAAGCATCTACACTAAATCAAGGTGATTATCTAATAAGTTGGTTGGATGTTCAGAGACTTAGAAAAAATATGATTAAAAAACTGATGATAAGGAAGACAGAGGAGAGATACATGGATGGATTTCTCAGAAAGGAAAGAAAGTTTGAAAATATTTGTATCCCCATAAATGCCCACCAGAGGTCATTTCTGTCAGAGGTGGGTCCAGTAATTAGGTACACAAGGTAGCCTGTCCTGTGGATATTTGTCAGTCTCTTTCTCCAGCTACCTTCTTCTTAAGGACTAGGAGTAATTACAGCTTTCAGCTGTTGGTAAGTCTAGGGTCCTGCACTGTCTTTGTTGGTTTCCATAAACCCTGATCTAACCA
Source organism: Balaenoptera physalus (assembly GCF_965194825.1). NCBI lineage: Eukaryota > Metazoa > Chordata > Mammalia > Artiodactyla > Balaenopteridae > Balaenoptera > Balaenoptera physalus. The sequence goes on along the minus strand of NC_138903.1, from coordinate 28,403,894 downwards.
AAAAATATAGGTGGGCAAGATATTGGTTATTACTTAATTATCCAGTTTCAATGTGCCATCTGTTTTTTACAAGGACCTTGACAGGTATAGAATGCAAATAAAGTTTAAAAAATCCTTTTAGCTACTTACAGTCTTGGAGATGTGGGTAAGTTGCATAAGCTCTCGAAACCTTGGGTTACTCTTTGGAAAATGCAAACACCTTCCTCAGAGTGTCATGTGGACTTGAATGCTGAATGCGTAGCTCCTGATATATAGTTAAAATTCAGAAAGTGGTGGTGGTTATTATCATTAGTCTTACTAAACGAAATTAAAGGAAAACTGAAGGAAATTTTGCCTTGGTAAACAGGTATGTAATGTACCTTTAAGAAGTACTAGCACCAATAAACAGTAACAATCACCAACACCTGCTAAATATTTTGTGTCAAGCACTCTTGTAATCACATTATAGGCCTTATTGCCTTTACTCTTCATTACAAACATATGAGAAAGGCACTATTGTGAGCTCCATTTTACATAGGAGGTGAACTCACTTGCCCAAAATGATACTGCTGGTAAGTAGCAGAGCTGGGATTCAAAGCCAAGTCCAACTCCAGAGTGCAAGCATCAATCACTATCTTGTGCCGCCTTCACACCAGTTCAAAATATTAACACATGACCCACATGAGCCAGCAGTTTCACGTCTGGGTATTTATCTGAAGGAAATAAAAACACTAACTCAAAAAGTTATCTGCATCCCCATGTTCATTGCAACATCATTTACAATAGCCAAGAGATGGAAAAAACCTAAGTGTCCATCAATGGATGAATGGATAAAGAAATTGTGGCATATACAGATATAGATATAAATATATGCCATGGAATTTTATTCAGTCATAAAAAAAGAAGGAAATCCTGCTATCTGAAACAACATGGATGGACCTTGAGGGCATTATGCTAAGTGCAATAAGTCAGAGAAAGACAAATACTGCACGATCTCACTTATATGTGGAAACTAAAACAAAAACCAAAAGGTATTCATAGATACAGAGAACAGAGATGGAGGTGGATGAAATGGGTAAAAGTAGTCAAATGGTACCACCCCGCAATTATAAATAAGTCCTGGAGATGTAATGTACAGTATGGTGACTATAGTTAATAATACTGTATTGTATTTGAATGTTGCTAAGAGAGTAGATCTTAAAAGTTCTCATCACAAGTAAAAACCTTTTTTGTTGTTGGTTGGTTGGTTGTTTTTGGCCGCGCAGCATGTGGGATCTTAGTTCCCCGACCAGGGATCAAACCCGCGGCCCCTGTAGGGGAAGCTCGGAGTCCCAACCGCTGGACCGCCAGAGGAGTCCCAAGAAAAACACTTCTGTAATGAAGTACGGTGATGGATATTAACTAGACTTATTGTGGTGATCATTTCACAGTATCCACACATATTGAATCACTGTACACCTGAAACTAATGTTATATGTCAAATTATATCTCAATGAAAAAAATGTTAACACACATTGACAATTCCACCAATGAACATATATCTACGGTATTGTTCCCTGTCTATACACCTCCCAGGATTTGCTGCACCAACACCTGGCTTCCAGGTCCTGACCTGCCTCACTTCCTACCACTGCCCGCTCTTTTAGCAGTCCGAGGGTGAGGGCCAGGTTTTGGCCTCCATTGTACCCGCTGCTGTGGGAGCCATACAGCTCCGGTCCCCAGAGGCCTGACCTAACCAGAACCACAGAGGCTATGTATGGTTTCTCCCACCCCTCTCGGACTCAGAAGAAGTACTGCAGCACGAGAGCAGTGAACTCAGGGGGTTTATTCACCCAGCGCCTCCCTGGGGGGTTGCCACAGGCTGCCTGCATCTCTCCCCTGCAGGGCATACAGCCTTTCTTGTCGCCAGGTTCATTTCCCACCACCACCCCCGCCCCTTTAGTCCTGGAAGGCCCTTGTTACTAGCTCCAGGGTGTTACACTGTTCCCTTGGGTTTCCCAATACCCCACTTCACTTTGTAAATCATCCCTCTCCTTAAATTAATTTGACTGTACCATCTGTTTCCTGCCAGGGCCCCATATATGCTTAGAATATATTTGGAAATTTTTCCCAGAAACATTGGTTAGGGGACAGGGATGGGAGGAAACCTTTCCAGTGTTTTGTTTGTTTGTTTTTGTTTTGAGGGGATATTTGTTTGTTTGTTTGTTTGTTGTTTTTTGACCGCACAGCTTGTGGGATCTTAGTTCCCTGACCAGGGATTGAACCCAGGCTACGGCAGTGAAAGCACCGAGTCCTAAGCACTGGACCACCAGGGAATTCCCTCCAGTGTGTATTTTTGAATTTAGAACCACGTAAAAGCATTACTTATTAAAAAGAATATTGCACACTCTTGTACACTTTTAATAGCAGTGTTAAGTCTGTAGCGGGGTGGGGGGCAGAGGGGAGACAATGTGGCAATTGATATTATAAACCTTAAAGATGTGACACAGTATTTCCACTTCTAGGAATTTATCCTCAGAAAATGGTGAAAGATACAAAAATTCATGTACAAGGAGGATTCATTGCAACCTTTCCTAATGGAAGAGAAAATTTGCTGACAACGTAAATGCTCAGCAATAGGGGCATTTGGAGAAAAACATACAACAGACATCTCTGTAGTCATAAAAGATTGTGCCTTTTAGAAAAATTGTGAGGAATACAGGAGAGTTTCATGATATAATGTTGGATGACAGAAGTAAAATACAAAAGAGTATGTATAATTTTGTTTAAAAATGTATACATATTATCTCTATTTTACCAGTAAAGACACCTAGGTAGAGAAGAGTTAATATTTGTATGTGCTCAAGGTCACAGGGTTTATGAATTTGGATTTTGGGGGCGATGAGTAACAGAATATCCAACTTAAAGGAACTTAAACAATAGAAGCATTTAATTTTCTCCCTGAGAGATTTGACGGTAGGCAATCCTAGGGTCTGTCTGGCAGCTCAATTATGTCATTAAGGGCCCATGTTGTTTCTATCATTCCACTCTGTCACCTTCAGTGTGTGAGCTTTTTGTCCTCAGTCCACACGAAACGGTTACTGCTGCTCCGAATGTCACATCATCACAGGCAATGATCAAAGCAGGAAGGCCTTAGAAGCCAGCTGAGTCATATTGGGCTCTTTGGGCCAGCTCCTTGGGGGCCATGATCTAACCCAGGGTTTTTCCAAAAATATCTGCACTGCATAATGAGCTGTCTTATCATGATTCTACTGTTCTTGCTTAACCAACTTGAAACAAAACCAGAAATAGAGTCAACCTTTTAATGGATTCTCTTCATCTGTAAAATGAATGTAAGAATCCTGCTCTGAGAATCCTTCTTCAGAGCAGGTTGGACTAGATAATCTCTGAGGTCCCTTCCAGCTCTGCCTGGCTCTGATTAGGGAAAAGGCTGGCAGAAAACACATGAAATTATTAATTGTGGTTAATGTTGGATGGTAAGATTTTCATTTTCTTCTTTATAATTTTCTTTCTTGTCCAAATTTTCTATGAGTATGTTATTTATGTAATGAGAAAATATATTATTTTAATATCATAAATGTTCTAAACTAGAAAACTTTTTTAAATTAACTTTACAAATATAATATGTGTGGTTATTTTTTAATATGTCTGCCAACGGTTCAGCCCGGTCAGTTTTTGTAAGACCTATTCTCATACTTTGACCGTCCTTGTGTAGGTGTAAATGTCATCTGCGGTTACAGTTATGGGCCTTTTAGTAAAACAGTAGACATGGGTAATGGAGGTTAGTAAGCAAGCTATTTCTTCTTATGTGAGCTCTGTTACTTAATAATTGAAATCCCTCTAAGAAAAGCCACAGAATATGAGTAAATTCATAATACATTTAACTGCCTGCAAAACTTAGTTATGAATCGCAGGATTGGGAAAGTAATCACATCTAGATTTATTTACAAAATGCTCAGAACAGCATACTAATCTTAGTACTTTGTTTCTCAGAGAAACTGAGTTGTCTTTCAACAAATTCCAAAGGTCTTTCGGTCCCATGCACCTCAGAAATTCCTTAACATTTACGAGACACTGACACGTTAAAAAAGAACAAGGAGAGTCAATAAGTTTTTATTGGCCATAAATACTCTCAGCTGATTTTCCTATAGGGCCAGAATCACTTCATTCATTTTTGAGAAGATGTCTGCCAAATACCCACATCAGAAACCCCCCAGTTTGTCTATCGATCATTCTTTCAAGTAAAAACGGTGCTCCCAGAAAAAAGCGGTTAATTCGATTGGCAACACAAACAATCCCACAAGTTCTTTTCCTGGAGACAATCATCATCCTTTGGTATACAGCACAACACCCATTTCATCACACAGACTATTAAAAAGGCATGTGTTCAAGGATCAAAATTTAATAACAATAGGACTTCCCTGGTAGTGCAGTGGTTAAGAATCTGCCTGCCAATGCAGGGGACACGGGTTCGAGCCCTGGTCTGGGAAGATCCCACATGCCGTAGAGCAACTAAGCCTGTTCGCCACAACTACGGAGCCTGCGCTCTAGGGCCCGCAAGCCACAACTACTGAGTGCACGCACCACACCTACTGAAGCCCATGTGCCTAGAGCCCGTGCTCCACAACAAGAGAAGCCACCACAATGAGAAGCCCACACACTGCAACTAAGAGTAACCCCCGCTCACCGCAACTAGAGAAAGCCTGTGCGCAGCAACGAAGACCCAATGCAGCCAAAAAAAATAAATTTTTTAAAAAAATTTAATAACAATAATGATTTTTACTGCATATTCAAGGACATTTTAGTGAAACTGGCTTTTTTTTTTGCAACTGTGTGGAGATGAAGAATATAATAACTATTAGTACAGTTTGGTGTCAGTGCCTTAATTTGTGTTAAGGAGTCAGCAGTTTCACCCACCTTTGCTTTTTTACCATCAATGCAATAGCAACACAGAAAAATGCAAATAAAGTCTTAGTATTATTATGACCTCATAGGCCCTCTGAAAGTATCTTGGGGATTCCTGGGGCTCTGCAAACCACACTTTGAGAACCACTGCTTTCAACTACAGGCAGGTAAGTTTTAATTTTGAAAAATAACATAACAAAACAGGAAAACAAAATCAGGACAAAAATAAATTATGCATGTAAATTAATGGAGTGCAGAAAATAAGACTCTCAATCCCTTAAAGAAATTCTACATTATCAGCGAGCTATATAAGTTAAGCCTTGAGTAATAACAAATGAAAGGACTATTAGGATTCTTATACATTTTTCCTAAAATAGTTTATTTTTCTTATTATGCAATATTCTATCACCCTATCAAATTCTCAAACTCACATTATTATGCTAGTTTGTTACATTTTTCTCCCTGCCCTATCCCCACTCGGCCCCAAGAGTTTCTTGAGCTCCAGAACGATATATTATTCATAATTGAAACCAATGCTTGGCATGTAGTAGGTGTTCCATAAATGTTTGTTTTAGTGAGTGAATGTATTTATCAATCTAGAAACAATATGAGTTTTTAAAATTAAAACTGTATTCAAGCTAGTTGAAATAAGAAGCTAACATATTTTCTTCAGAGGAAAATATATGTAAATAAATCACCTAAATGCTTATCTGAACTGAGTTCTTAAATTATTGCCAATTAAGGGGAATTCTGACCAACGTAACTTGTACTCACAAAATTAATCACTCCACTTTTCTCTATTCTTATTTCTAACTCCACTAAGTATCAAAAGCAGAATGTCTGTAATGCAGAAGTGAAGTATGGTGACCTGGGCATCTAAGTCTAGTTTCAGACTATCAGAATGATTTTTTGTCACCTAATAAGCACGGAGCTGAGTCTAAAACACCCACACATAAGCAAGCACAAATGCACACAGGTGCACACACACCACAAAATATGGAGGAAACAAGGCAAATAATAAATGCACTAGAAGGTAATAGGGTGTGTGTGTATGCACGTGTGTGTGTTTAGAGGCTGCAGTATGGTTCTCATTTCGGTAATATTATTTATTCTAGACTTTTCTTTAATTTTCTTTAGCAATTTTAAGAAACTAGAATGGACAATAGAGGTCATTGGTCCAATCCTACCAACTTATAGATAAGAGAAAGATGCCCAGTGAGCTGAAGTATAACCCAGTAGGATAATATAAAAAAACAAAAGTGCATTATTTTGTTGATGTTTGGGTTCCCTTCCCAATGTCCCCCACACTTGCACATTTTATATGTGAGTGAAGATTCTGGGATCATGTCTATTATGATACAAAAAATAGTGGGATTGCTTTTTCTAGATTTGCTTACATTCATCATTAATGTTTGGCCAGCTGTTTATGAATAAATCTCTATTTGAATAATTTTTTTTTTTTGGCCGCACCGTCCAGCTTGCGGGATCTTAGTTCCCTGACCAGGGATTGAACCCGTGCACCCTGCAGTGGAAGCTCAGAGTCTTAACTACTGGACTGCCAGGGAAGTCCCACCATTTGAATAATTATTGAAACCAATCATTTCAGGTTAAGATGCAGCTACATAGCTTGCATAATTGCAACTTTGAAACGGTTTCTAAGGCACAAATTGTTGTTAAAAGAGAAGAGATATTATAGTGGAACGTCATAACATATTATTCACTTAACTTATATGGGTTAAACTATATGCATTAGGCAAAAAAATAATAAAATGGAGCAATTATAAATATTATGTATTTAAATATATATATATTTTTAAAATTTATTTTTGGCTGCGTTGGGTCTTCATTGCTGTGTGCGGGCTTTCTCTAGTTGCGGTGAGCGGGGGCTACTCTTCATCGCAGCGCACAGGCTTCTCGTTGCAGTGGCTTCTCGTTGCAGAGCACGGGCTCTAGGCGCATGGGCTTCAGTAGTTGTGGCTCACGGGCTCTAGAGCACAGGCTCAGTAGTTGTGGCACACGGGCTTAGTTGCTCCGTGGCATGTGGGATCTTCCTGGACCAGGGCTCAAACCCGTGTTCCCTGCATTGGCAGGCAGATTCTTAACCACTGCGCCACCAGGGAAGCCCTAAATATATTTAAATTTAAATAAATTACTATTTAAATATTTGAATATCAGCTGATTTTGACCATTAGTTCACTCAATGAGAATACTTTCTAGGGAGAAAGAGCATGAGATATGAGATATGAATCTGATGTCCTCTCAGTTGATCTCTCGATGTAGCAGCTAACAGAGGGTCATTCATTCAATGTTTATTGAGGAATTACTATGCACCAGTGATGTTCTAGGTTCCAGAGATACAACAATAAGATCAATAAGTTCATTTGGAAAATGTGAAAGAGGTCATGCTCTCATGAAGCTTATACTATATTGGAGAGAAACCACAATGAATAGAGAAATCAGTGATTTCTCAGAGATGAGTTATATGAAGAAAACAAAACAGGTTAATGGGACAAAGAACAAGTGATGGGAATAAAGGGGAATGGGATTTCTTTAGAAGCTTAGTCGGAAACGCCTCTTGGGCTAAGATACAAATGATGAGAATATAGCCATGTGAAAAAATATATAGAATGAGCGATCTTAGCAGAAGGAAGCAATAGAGTAAAGGCCTGGAGGGGGGATATGTATGGTTGGACAGTGACCAAAGGAGAAAGCTACACAAGATGGGGGTAAAGAAGTCAGCTAAGGCCTGATCATGAAGGTTGTGTAGGAGTTTGGATTTTATTCTAAGTACAATAGAAAGTCATTGGTTTGTTTTATTTTTATTTCTACTGTTTCCATTTGTGTCTTTCTTATAATATTCATCTCTCTGTTGAAATGTTGCCTACCTTTTCCATTACAGCCTTTAACATATTAGTCATAATTATTTTAAATTCCTCATCTGATTCTTTTCAACCTATGTCATGTCTGAGTCTGGTTCTGAAGATTGCTTTGTCTCTTGGGAAAGTGTTTATTCTTGCTCTTTTGTATGCTTCATATATATATATATATATTTTTTTTTTCCTGAAAGCCAGATACCTTGTGTAGGACTGAAGATATCACTAGAGGAATCTGAAGCCTGTGGTGTTCTAAGGGTAACCATAGCAACAACAAATCTTATATCCTGACCAGGTTAACACAAACCTCCATGCTAAAGGCCTAGCAGAAGGAGAGGCATGCTCATGTCCAAGCATAAAAATACTTACCTCAGTATTTACTGTCCTACAAAAAATATGAAGCCTTTCCTTCTGAAGTAGAGTTTCTCTTTTTGCTCTGTCTTCCCCAACTACAATGGGTTTTCACCAGTGCCTTAAAATAACTGTTTTTGTTGCTCTTCCCCCGACAAAGCTAGGCTTTTCTTCCCTCGGGGAAGTAGGAAAGATGGGTTGAGCAGAGTTTCAGCAGTGGCTGCTTCCCCCCCGCCCCTAACCAGCCAGCAGCAATGATGAAGCTTTATCAGGATTCCCCTTGGTCTTCCCTATGAATTCCTGGTGGGGTTTGCGGAGGAAAATCCTGCAAGAGGATGAAGTCCTTAAACTAGCCCCAACTTGGCCTTGAGGAATTCATTTAAAACATTTGACTGAATCCTCTTACCAGCTTATATGGAGTCCAGCAGTATCTGCCCCAGATAAGCAAATGTTCAGGTCCTATAGCTCCCTGCAGGAACCTGGCTTTCCTCAGATTTGGTGTTATATGATTGCCCTACAACTTCAGTTCTCTGATTTGTTCAAGATAAGCCATTAATTTGCAATTTGTCCAGATTTTCCTTGTTGTATGGATGGAAGAGACTCTCATTCCAGCTCTCTACAGCTTTAAGCTAAAACCAGAAGTCCTTATTGGAGGGTTTTAAGCAATGTAGTAATGTGGTTGGATTGACATTAAAAGCTCACTGTGGCTGTTATGGAGAGAATGGATTGCAGAGGTCTGGGGAGAGGACAATGGAAAAGTAGAAAAACCAGATAAAACCTGTTGCATTTAAGTAAAACATGTTGGCAGCTTGGCTTGGATGCTAGCAGTAGAAATGGGAAGGGGTGGATATTTCAGGACATGTTCTTGATGCATAGTGGAAAAGACTTAGTGATGGAGAGTGTATTTATTAGGATCTAGTTAAGAGACAAAAACCACACCAGTAACTTGAACAGGGAAAATTTAATATAAATAATATTAACTAGTAACAGGGGCTTGACTACTAAGAAATGTGAGGTTAACTCTACAAGAATGGCAGATGAAGGAAGCAGCCGCTATCTGTAGGGCTTTGGGAGAACAGCCAAAGGAGGAACAAATTTAAAGGAGGGCACCAGTTCAGAGATTCAGACCTTGTTGGAGAGAGTGGGGCTGTAGCCCACTGGATGGCAGAAAAGTTTGCTGAGGTGCCCCAGGCTTAGGATGGCAAGCAGTAAACCAGGGTCTGAGTGCCAGGGAAGATCACTAGAAAGCTGCCTGCTGTGATGCTGGCAAAACTCATTAGTTCTTAAATTTGCTGGTAAATTCTAGGTGAATATACCTACCCTTTGACCCAGCAATTCCATTCCAAGTATTCACTCAAGAGAAATGAAAACATATGTCTACAAAAAGGCATGAAAGAACTTTCTGGGATGATGGAAATGCTCTATATCTTGATCATAGCGGTTGTTACATGTGTGTTTACACTTGTCAAAACCCATTGAACTTTACACTTAAAATCAGTGTTGGGGAAGAAAGGATATTGGAAATATAAGAAGAGAGAAGAAAGTGTGAAATAGTGTTCTCAGATTTGGAAAATGAATTTACAAGAGAAATATAATAGGATTAGCCAGCAGTACCGAAACCCTATCAGAGAATTGTGATAACAAATTTAAATTGAGAGTCCTCAACAGAGGTTGTGTAATTTTCTCCGGCAAGTATCAGCTTCTCCATCACTGATGTGAAGTAAAAGAATAATTGGCTGTAACCAGCATTAGAATTTTGCTAGGGGAGCATATGGGGAGGAGGGGAAGGGACAAGGAGCTGGGGATGTTTGCCAGAGAGGAGTGATTTTAGTGATGATCCAATGGATTATAAGCTGAATATTTAAAGACACAGAATATGTGTTTCACATAACACAGCCTCAAACACAAGCCAATTATTTCATCTGGTGCTCAAAAGAAAACTAGCCATCTCTTCCAATGATATAGGGGGTAAATGTTTGCTTTGATTATAAATGATAAATGCCTAAGGGATTTCCAGTGGTAATTTTGACTTGACATGATATTTTTCCTTACACATTAACTGGAAAACCTAACCCCAGAGAAATACTTGACTCCACTACGTACCAGGAGTGCATCAGTTACCTAATGCTTCAAAACAAACCACCGTAAAACTTAGTGACTTAAAACGACAACCATTTTATTTGTTCATGATTCTGTACGTCAGAAATTGGGGCTGGGTTCAGCTATGTGGTTCTTCTACTGGTCTTGCCTTATGCTGTTTCAGTTTGTGGCTCAGCTGGGACTGAATGGTCTAAGATGGCCTCACTCACATGTCTGGCAGTTGGTGTTGGCTGGGCCACTGTGTCTAGCTGACTGGCCTGGGCTTGTTCACACGGAAGCTGGGTTTTTTAAGCAACAAAAGAGAAGGCAAGCCCCAAGGCACAAGCACTTTACTAGAATCTGCTTGTGTCACACTTGCTAATGTCCCATTGGCCAAAGGAAGTCATAAGACCCAGCTTAGTGTCGATGGGGTGGGCAGGAAACTACACAAGGGCAGACAGGGACGTGTGGTGCTTGGAGGGCCATTAATTTAACGGTCAACGACAAGGAGATTAGGAGCAATGCTCTCTTCCTGCAGCCAGTAAATAACAGCTAAAACTAAACAGAAAAGTACACCACTTATTCTTCTGGGAAAACAATCATTTTCCAAAGCGTATTATAACCTAGGCTAGGACGTCTGCAATTTTTCTCAATGTCACAAAATCTAAAGACAATCAATTTGAAAAATACATGTGTCATAGAACATTTCGAGAAAAGAGAGGTCATACAATTAGATGATGATAGTGTTTAGCAGCTTTGAGAACATATTAACTTGGCCCTTATGCTTTAAATGAGTATATTTGTAGACAGGAGACTGAACCATATGACCTTTAATGTTCTTTTCCAGTACTGAGATTTTTATGATAAACCATTTAGTAATCAGTCTATTACAGCTCATTCTATCTTGGCTGAGAAAATGCCCTTTTTTCTTACAAGCACATACACATATGCCTCTGCATAAAGCAGAGCTCTGAGACAAATGACAGTTCTGTTTCATAATATTTGTCTCCTGACAGAAGAGGACCAGCTCTTGAGTTATTGCCTCATTAGTGACAATAAAAATCATTGACAACTCCCAGAATTAGGGGAATGAAAATATCGAAACTTTGGTTTATAAGGGCTCTTTCTGACTTTCATTTTTCTTTGAACACCAGAAACTTGGATTTCTCTACCCCTATTCCTAGAATAGTGGAAAGGCTGTTGAAGATTGGAAGTAGACAAAAAGTTAGGCATGGACAAAGAAGAAAAAAGTAATCAGTATCATGTTTCATGATGATTAGAAGGGAAAATATGAATAATTTTTATTGTTCTCTAAAGAATTCCCTCTTGTGTTAAAACTCTTATTTCATATAACATCATGAAAAGAGAGCTTTGCTGACCCAGAATTAGATCCCCAAGTTTTTTTATTTGCTCTGCTGGCACAGCAAAGCTTATGGGCAACTCGTAATTGCCTGAGTGCCCAAAGGTTATAGATCCATCACTCGGACTGCCAGTTGTGCCAACTTGCAAGCCTGGGAATACTCAGAGAGACTTGGGATCTTTTTTCACTAAAGCAAAATGGCTTACTGTTAGATTTGGAGGAAAAACAGAGTGAAAGGAAAATGCTATTGAGTGTACTTAGTGAGAAACATCATTTATATCTGACAGTAGCACATTTTTAATAATGAAGCCAGCAGGGAGAAGATGGAGAGCAGGAAAGACCTTACAAGGAGAGCTCTGCTCAGCGAGCCAGCTCAGCTGGTGTGAAGTAGACCCAAAAGTCCACAGAGGAAAAGAACATTATATTCTAGAAATGCAGTGTGTAGCATTTACTTTTATTTTTAGGGGGAAAAATGTTTGAGAGTCAACCCCACCCACTGACTTCATCCCATCTCAACTTTTAAAATTTTAAAAAATATTTATTTATTTATTTGGCTGCCCCAGGTCTTAGTTGCGGCTCGTGGGATCTTTTGTTGCAGCATGTGGGCTCTTAGCTGCGGCATGCAGGATCCAGTTCCCTGATCAGGGATCGAACCCAGGCCCCCTGCATTGGGAGTGCAGAGTCCCAACCACTGGACCGCCAGGGAAGTCCCTCATCTCAACTTATTTATTCTTGCCAGCTAAAAGGTCTTGGTTACACACATCTGAAATCTTTTTATTTTTATTTTTTATTTTTGGCCGCATTGGGTCTTCGTTGCTGCTCGCAGGCTTTCTCTAGTTGCTGTGAGTGGGGGCTACTCTTCCTTGCAGTGTGTGGGCTTCTCTTATTGTGGAGCACGGGCTCAGTAGTTGTGGCTCGTGAGCTCTAGAGCGCAGGCTCAGCAGCTGTGGCGCACGGGCTTTGTTGCTCCGTGGCATGTGGGATCTTCCCGGATCAGGGATCGAACCCGTGTCCCCTGCACTGGCAGGCGGACTCTTAACAACTGCGCCACCAGGGAAGCCCTGAAATCTTTTTAATTGAACTTATTTTTGTCAATTATTCAAATAGTTGACATTATCCTTTAATAAAAGGAAATTTCACTTTTGCCAGAAGTTAGTATTAGGTTGAATCATATGGAATTGCCTATATTCTACTATTTTTGACCCTAAAACAGCAACTTCATACTGCTTACCTTCCTACAGTACCTATAAGTAATTAGTATATGATAGATTTGGCATTTTATCATTGTAAGAATAGGATGGATTATTTAATAGATAGTCCTCGGACTACTATACAAGCGTTTGGGAAAAAGTGAAGCAGGGACCCTACATCAATCCATAGACAAAAATTAATTCTGAATACTGCTATTTAGTTAAATGTTAAAATTACAGAAAATTAAGAGAATTTGGATGAATATTTACATATTTTGGGAGGGTACAGAAAGTATTTATCAAAAAAGCACAGGATAAAGCCATAATAAATTTAAATAAAATTTTTAAATTAAATATTATGTTGACACCAAAACATCAACACCTATCTTTTAAAAACTCCACAAATAGGGAATTCCCTGGTTGTCCAGTGGTCAGGACTCGGCACTCTCACTGCTAAAGGGGCCAGTTCAATCCCTGGTCGGAGAAGTAAGATCCTGCAAGTCACACAGCATGGCCAAAAAGAAAAAAAACAAAAAACAAAAACAAACTCCACAAATAAAATTAAAGCATAATTTTAAAACTGGGGGAAATATTTGCAACATACATGGCAGAAAAGAAGTTGAGACCCTTAATATCTAAAGAACTCTTAGCTATCAACAGGAAAGAGATAAACACTCCAACTAAAAATGTACAGTTTCCAAAAGGAGACATGCAAATCCCAGTAAACCTCACAATCAAAGATAGGACAATTGAAAACATTATGGAGATACCAAGTGTCACCTTTCAAATTAATAAAGTAAAAAGAACGACTACACAAGCAATGGTAAGAATATAGGAAAGTAAATGTTCTCATACATGGCTGGAGAGGTGGTGCTAAATTCACACTTTCTAGTGGGCAATTGGTAATTTGCATCAAAAATATTAAAACTCGGGACTTCCCTGGTGGCGCAGTGATTAAGAATCCACCTGCTAGGGACTTCCCTGGTGGCACAGTGGTTAAGAATCCGCCTGCCAATGCAGGGGACACGGGTTCAAGCCCTGGTCGGGGAAGATCCCACATGCCGCAGAACAACAAAGCCCATGCGCCACAACTGCTGAGCCTGTGCTCTAGAGCCTGCGAGCCACAACTACTGAGCCTGTGCGCCTAGAGCCCGTGCTCCACAACAAAAGAAGCCACCGCAGTGAGAAGCCCACACACGGCAGCGAAGAGTAGCCCCCGCTCGCCGCAACTAGAGAAAGCCCGCATGCACAGCAACGAAGACCCAATGCAGCCAAACATAAATAAATAAATAAATAAATTTATTTTTTTAAAATATTAAAACTCTGCATATCTTCTGAGCCCATGGTTCTACCTTTTGCAAGTTACATTAAGGAAAAGCCCACAGATATGTCCAAAGTTACATGTAAAATACTTCATCAACTTGAAAACGAACTAAATGTCCTAAAATAATGGAATTATTAAAAAACCACGACACATACAAAGTAAAATACTGTGCCAGGGATAAAACCACGCTATAAAAAAAATATTTCCAGGCCTGAAGAAAAATATGCTTATAAAAAAAGAAAAAAATCAGGCTATAAGTCAACATGTGCACTGTACAACCCAGGGTGGGGTGGGATTCACACCATGATTTGAACTGTATACAGCAGCCTTGGTGCCTTATTTCCTAGTCTTGACCTATCACCTGATACCCACAAGGGACTGAGATGCATGATGACGATGTCATTTCCTACACAGAACATAACAATATCCCAATTTAGCCTCCTTCTCCAGAGAAGGGAATAGAGATCATCTAGAATCATTTTGATATAGTTCTAGTTCGTCACGTCAGTGGCAGTGTAGAGAGGGGTGAGATAAATCCCACTTTGTGGGCCGGGTAAAATCTGGCTTCGATAAACACTGATTTTAGTAATAGCTTATTATTATCCCAGGGGCACCCCTCCACCCCTAACACTCCTTATTCCCTTTATCCTGCTTTTTTTTTCTTCTCCATATACACCACCTTCTAACACTGTCTATAATTTACATATTCACAATTTTTATTATCTGTCTCCCCCTACTGGTATGATGAAGGTAGAGATTTTTGCCTGTTTTATTCACTACTGTATATGCTTAGTATCTAAAACAGTACCTGGTACACAGCAGGACCTGAATAAATATTAATCACACAAGTGAATGAACGGAAGCACATATTTGCTATCTATATACCATGCATCAGCCACCTTAATTCAATTAGTTAAGGACAGAGAAACGAGATCACAAATGAACAACATGAAGGGTATTGGGGAAGGCAGCAGTGGCAACCAACCCTTTTTGTCTTACTCATGGTTGTGAGCATGGTGTTGGGTAAGACTTGATTAGTGATAAGTAAGCCAATGTCTCTTTTAACGCAAACTTGGGGAGCTGCCTCTATCTCCCTACCAACTGTCCCTGTAAGACGCTGACCACTGAATCCACAGTGAGGACCCTAACGTGAGAGGGCGGGGAACTGAACAACCCAGGGTGGGGCAGGACTCCTCTCATTCACTCTACTCTGGATTTAAAGCAGATGAGCAGTTCTCCAACAACCCAGAGTTCCGCACCCAGGAGCAGAGAAGTGTGTGACAAAACAGTGGCATTAAATTACGTCTCGATAAGGAGAATAATCGCAATACTGAGCAGATATGCATAATGGTGGTCATTTCTAATGGATTTTTTTTAAACCCACATTTTTGGCCTTACTACTTAGAATACTTCTTTTACTTTCTATACTCAAATTCATCATTCTCAGAAGGATTGTACTTTCACCCTAGAATGACTAGTTCTTTGAATCAGAATTCATAATAATGTTCATTATATTTTTCTGCTGAACAAGATCAGCTTTGAGCTTGTTTAGGTAGAAGCGAAGTTTAAGGATGTATGTCCTGCGCTTCTTTCCCTCTCCCCATGTAATCTGTCACAGCTCCTGGCTTTTGCCTCTTTGCTGATCATTAGTTTGAATGTGCCTACAATGAAGAAAGCCTTCATTTTTCTGCTTTAACGAAAGGAAAAAAAAAAAAAGATGTCTCCTCCCGCGAGTACATAACAGCCAGGTTTCACAACATGAACAGGAACTTCAGAATTATTGCCAGTTCCTGACATGCAGATAATTCTTCCAGATTTGCAGTTTTTCCAGTCCAAATTATACTTGAAAAATTACCAGCTCCCTAGAACTCTATGTAATGTCCAGCTCATACCACCCTTGCAGTAACAGGAAGAACACTGCTTCATATTTCTCCCTTGAAAGGCAATGCAGTCTAGTTGATAAGAGATCAGAGCTGACACCGAAAAACCTGACTGCATTTTTGACTCTACTCTTAGATGCTGCATTTTTTTTCTTTTCCTCTCTTTCTCCTCCTCCCTCCTCCTTCTATTCCTCTCTCCCTCCTCAACCCCTATCTCTCTCAATCTTTTTCTCTCTCTCTCTCTCTCTCCCCCTCCCTCCCTCCTAAAATGAAATATCTGTTATATTATATTAGGACTTACAATACTAAGTGATGACAAGGACGTAGACAAACTGGACCTTTCATATGTTGCTGATGGAAGTATAAAACAGCACGATCACTTTGGGGAAAGGTTTGGCAGTTTCTTATAAAGTCAAAACATGCATCTAACGTATGACCCAGCCACTCTGTTCCTAGATGTATACCCAAGGGAAATGAAAACATGTGTCCACAAAAAGACTTGTATAAGATGCCAGAGCAGCTTTATCCATAATATCCCCAAACTAGAAACTACACAAATATCCATCAACAAATGAATGGGTACACAAACTGTGGCATGTTCATACAATGGATTACCACTCAGCAATAAAAAGGAATGAACTGCTGAGTTATGCACTAATCTGGATGAATCTCACCAATATTATGTTGAGTGAAAAGATAGACACAAAGGAACAATTACTATGTGGTTTTGATTTACATAGTTTTAGAGCACATAAAACTAATCTATGGTGACATAAATAAGATTAGTTCCCCGGGGCAACAGGGATGGCAATGGTGAAGGGGGATTGTCTTAAAGGAGAATAAAAGAACTTTCTGGTGAAGTGAAAATGTTTTATGTCTTTATTGGTGTGGTAATTTCAAGGCTGTTTATATTTGTTAAAATTGATCAGACTATATACTTAATACCCATGCATTACATTGTGTGTAAATTATATCCTAATAAAGTTGACTAAAAAATTCGTACTGGGGTCTAGGCAAAGGTTTAGAAGAAAATTTTTCCAGAGTACACAGGTGGCTCGTAAATCAGCCTCTCTGTAAATTCACATAGTGGTAGGCTAGAGGAGGTGGGTTAAATCAATGAGGTTGAGGGTCTCTTGGTAAAGCTCCTACTATCTGCCCCTATTAAATTCAACAGTCACTAAGCCCTTCAATCTGCAAGATAACATAGTGGGCATCATTGGAGATATAAAGATGAATAATTCAGAATTCCCACTCTCAAGTGATTGCCAATTATTTTTGGCCTAGCAGTGATAAAAAACAAAACAATGGCCATGCACTTAACTAATCACTGTAAAACAAAGAATAATAAGTGGGTAGCATAGGACCATACTTAATGCATACTTACTCAATACCCAGAAATATCACAACAGTTCATTGGAGGTCTTATTTATATATAGTTCCTAAGCCCTCTGGGAATAATTTTGAGGGGGTGCTTTGCAGTCCAAGAATGGATTAGCAAACACTGGCATTACAACTCTTCCATAAAGAAGTTGGGACAGGGTTGCCTTCCTTCCCCTGGGAAGGATGGACAGCAAAGTAGAAAATAAGCCTAAGAGGGGGATGAGTCAAAGGACAGCACCCACCTTGAGATACAGGGAATGATGAAAGGTAGTTAACAGAATTGACAAGATCAGGACAGCAGAGAACAGTTTCACATGGTCTTGGTCTAGGTCGTCATATTAAAGGGAAAGGAGAGCAGCCAAGATGGTGGAGTAGAAGAACCCTAAACTCACCTCCTCTCACAAGCACACCCAGATCACAACAATCTGCAGAACATCCAGCATTGGAAAAGTCTTAAACCTACCAGAAAGAATCTTCTACAACTAAAGACATAAAAAAGGAACCACAATGAGACAGGTAGAAGGGATGGACTCACAATATAATCAAATCCCATACCTCACCCCCATGGGTGACCCACAAACTGAATAATAGCTATATTACAGAGGTTCTCCCACAGGAGTGAGAGTTCTGAACCCTACAGCAGGCCTCCCAGCCCAAGGGTCCAGAACCGGGAAGAGGAGCCCCCAGAGCACTTGGTTTTGAAGGCCAGTGGGGCTTGATTGCAGGAGCTCCACAGGATTGGGGGGAATAGAGACTTCACTCTCAAAGGGCACACACCAAATCTCACGCATACCAGGACCAAGG
The DNA here is from genome assembly GCF_965194825.1 of Balaenoptera physalus. Taxonomy (NCBI): domain Eukaryota; kingdom Metazoa; phylum Chordata; class Mammalia; order Artiodactyla; family Balaenopteridae; genus Balaenoptera; species Balaenoptera physalus. Next base: position 28,385,769 of record NC_138903.1, on the reverse strand, counting down.
GCAAAAGCAGTAATTTCATAGGACCCTGGGCCAGACCTACTTGCTGGTCTTGAAGGGTCTCCTGAGGAGGTGGGGGCGTGGCTATGGCTCACCCTGGGGACACAGACACTGGTGGCAGTCATATTGGGAAGTATTCATCTGCATGAACTCTACTGGAGGCTGACATCTTGCTTGGGTCTTTAGCACCAAGACCTGGTCCCACCCAACAGCCTGTAGACTCCAGTGCTGGGATGCTTTAAGTCAAACAACTAACTGGGTGGGGACACATCCCCACTCATTAGCAGAGAGGCTACCTAAAGACTTCCTGAGCCCACAGACACCTCTAGACACACCCCTAGACACCACCCTGCCCACCAGAGGGCCAAGACCCAGCTCCACTCACCCGTGGACAGGAACAAGCCCCTCCTGCCAGGAAGACTGCACAAGCCTCCAGACCAGCTTCACTCACCAGGGGACAGACACCAGAAGCAAGAAAAGTATGGTCCCACAGCCTGCAGACCCAAGCCAGAAACTACTCTGGGACCAGCTGGCACCTGGCTCTTGGGTGACAAGAGGGGAGTGTACTGCTGGGATGCATAGGACGTCTCCTACAGAGGGCCACTTCTCCAAGGTTGAGAAACGTAACTAACCTACCAGATACATAAAAATACAAATAGCAGTTTAGACAAAATGAGGCAACAGAGGAATATGTTTCAGACAAATGAACAAGATAAAACCCCAGAAGAAGAACTAAGTGACATGGAAATAAGCAATCTACCTGAGAAAGAGTTCAGAGTAATAAACGTAAAGATGATCAAAGAACTCAGGAAAAACTGAAAAATACACTAGAAGGACTCAATAGTACACTAAGTGAGGCAGAAGAACAGATCAGTGAGCTGGAAACCGGAGTAGTGGAAATCACTTCACCAAACAGAAAAAGGAAAAAAGAATGAAATGAGGACAGTTTAAGACACCTCTGGGACAACATCAAGCATGCTAATATTCACATTATCATGGTCCCAGAAGGAAAAGGGAGAGAGAAAGGGCCTGATGAAATATTTGAAGAGATAATAGCTGAAAACTTCCCTAAACTGGGAAAGAGAACATTCACCCAAGTCCAGGAAACACAGAGAATCCCATACAGGATTAACCTGCAGAGGAACACGCCAAGACACATTGCAATCAAAACGACAAAAATTAAAGAGAGAATATTAAAAACAACAAGGGAAAAGCAGCAAATAACATACAAGGGAACTCCCATAATGCTATCAGCTGATTTTTCAGCAGAAACTCTACAGGCCAGAAGGGAGTGGCATGGTAATACTTAAAGTGATGAAAGAGAAAAACTGACAACTAAGAACATTCTACCCAGGAGGGCTCTCATTCAGATTTGATGGAGAAATCAAAAGCTTTACAGACAAGCAAAAGTGAAAAGAATTCAGCATGACCAAACCAGCTTTACAAAAAATGCCAAAGGAACTTCTCTAGGCAGAAAAGAAAAGGCCACAACTAGAAACAAGAAAATTACAAAGTGGAAACGCTCACTGGTAAAGGTGAACATACAATAAAGGTAGGAAATCATCCACATGCAAAGCTAATAAGGAGGTTAAAAGATGAAAGTAGTAAAATCATTTGTATGCAAATAAGCAGTAAAGGGATATACAAAACTATTAGATGTAAAATATAATATCAAAAACAGTAATTGTGAGGGGAAGAGAGTACAAATGCAGGGTATCTAAAGTGCATTTGAAATTAAGAGATCAGCAATTTAAAACAAGCACGTATGTATATAGACAGCTATACAAAAACCTCATGGTAGCTGCAAAACAAAAATCTATAATAGATATACACACAAAAAAGAAAAAGGAATCTAAACATAACGTTAAAGATAGTCATCAAATCACAAGAGAAGAGAACAAAAGAGGAAAAGGGAAAAAAAGACTTATAAAAACAAATCCAAGACAATTAACAAAATGGCAATAGGAACATACATATTGATAATTACCTTAAATGTAAATGGACTAAATGCTCCAATCGATAAACATAGACTGGATGAATAGATACAAAAACAGATCCTGTATATATGCTCCCTACAAGAGACTCACTTCAGATCTAGAGACACATACAGACTGAAAGTGAGGAAATGGAAAAAGGCATTCCATGCAAATGGAAATCAAAGAAAGCCAGGGTAGCAATACTAGTATCAGACAAAATAGACTTTAAAATAAAGTCTGTCACAAGAGACAAAAAAGGACACCACATAATGATCAAAGGATTAATCCAAGAAGAAGATATAACAATTGTAAATATATATGCACCCAACATAGGAGCACCTCAATATACAAGGCAAATGTTAACACACATAAAAGGATAAATCGACAGTAACACAATAATAGTGGAGGATTTTTTTTAATTTATTTATTTATTTATTTGGCTGCATTGGGTCTTCATTGCTGTGCGTGGGCTTCTCTCCAGTTGCGGTGAGTGGGGGCTACTCTTTGTGGCGGTACGCGGGCTTCTCATTGAAGTGGGCTCTCTTGTTGCAGAGCACAGGCTCAGTAGTTGTGGCACACGGGCTCAGTTGCTCTGCAGCATGTGGAATCCTCCCGGACCAGGGCTCAAACCCACGTCCCCTGCACTGGCAGGCAGACTCCCAACCACTGCACCACCAGGGAAGTCCGTGGAGGATGTTAACACCCCACTTACATCAGTGAACAGATCATCCAGACAGAGAATCAATACGGAAACACAGAGCTTAAATGACATATAAGACCAGATGGATTTAATTGATATTATAGAAAGCAGCAGAGTACACATTCTTTTCAAATGCACATGGAATATTCCCCAGGATAGATCACATGCTGGACCACAAAGGAAGCCTCAGTAGATTTAAGAAAACTGAAATCATATCAGGCATTTTTTCTGACCACAATGCTATGAGGCTAGAAATCAACTACAAGAAATATCTGCAAAGAACACAAACACGTGGAGGCTAAACAATATGGTACTAAACAACCAATGGATCACTGAAGAAATCAAAGAGGAAATCAAAAAATACCTAGAGATAAATTAAAGTGAAAGCACAACTATCCAAAACCTATGGAGACAGCAAAAGCAGTTCTAAGAGGGAAGTTTATAGCAATACAATCTTACCTCAGAAAACAAGAAAAATCCCCTTACGCCTGAAGCAACTAGAGAAAGAAGAACAAGTGAAACCCAAAGTTAGTAGAAGGAAAGAAATCATAAAGGTCAGAGCAGAAATAAATGAAATAGAAACTAAAAAACAGTGGAAAAGATCAATGAAACTAAGAGCTGGTTCTTTGAAAAGATAAACAAAATTGATAGACCTTTAGCCAGACTCATCAAGAAAAAAAGGGAGAGGGCCGAAATCAATAAAATCAGAAATGAAAAAGGAGAAGTTACAACTGACACCACAGAAATACAAAGAATCATAAGAGACTACTACAAGCAACTATACGCCAATAAACTGGACAACCTAGAAGAAATGGACAAATTCTTAGAAAGGTATAGTCTCCCAAGACTGAACCAAGATGAAATAGAAAATATGAACAGACTAATTACCAATACTGAAATTGAATTAGTACTTTTAAAACTCCCAATAAACAAAAGTCCAGGATGAGATGGCTTCACAGGTGAATTCTAATAAACATTTAGGGAAGAGTTAACACCTATCCTTCTGACTATTCCAAAACAGAGGAAGGCAAACATTTCCAAATTCATTCTATGAAGGCACCATCACCCTGATACCAAGACCAGACAAAAATATGACAAAAAAAGAAAATTACAGGCCAGTATCACTGATGAACATAAACGCAAAAATCCTCAACAAAATACTAGCAAACCGAATCCAACAATACATTAAAAGGATCGTACACCATGATCAAGTGGGATTTATCCCAGGGATGCAAGGATTTTTCAATATCCAGAAACCACTGTGATACACCACATTAACAAACTGAAGAATAAAAACCATATGACATCTCAGTAGATGCAGAAAATGCTTTTGATAAAATTCAACATCCATTCATGATAAAAACTCTTCAGAAGGTGGGCACAGAGGGAACCTACCTCAACATAATAAAGGCCATATATGACAAACCCATAGTTAATATCATACTCAACAATGAAAAGCTGAAAGCATTTTCTCTAAGATCAGGAACAAGACATGGATGCCCACTCTCACCACTTTTATTCAACATACTTTTTGGAAGTCCTAGCCACGGCAATCAGAGAAGAAAAAGAAATAAAAGGAATCCAAACTGGAAAAGAAGAAGTAAAACCGTCACTGTTTGCAGATAACATGATGCTATACATAGAAAATGCTAAAGACACTACCAGAAAACTACTAGAGCTCATCAATGAATTCAGTAAAGTTGCTGCATACAAAATTAATATTCAAAAATCTGGTGCATTTCTATATACTAACAATGAAATATCAGAAAGAGAAATTAATCTCATTTACCATCACATCAAAAAGAATAAAATACCTAGGAATAAATATACCTAAGGAAGCAAAAGACCTGTACTCCAAAAACTATAAGACACTAATGAAAGAAACTGAAGGCGACATAAACAGATGGAAAGATATACTGTTCTTGGATTGGAAGAATCAATATTTTTAAAATGACAATACTACCTAAGGCAATCTACATATTCAATGCAATCCCTATCAAATTACCAATGGCATTTTTCAGAGAACGACAACAAAAAATTTTTAAATTTGCATGGAAACACAAAAGACTCTGAGTAGCCAAAACAATCTTGAGAAAGAAGAATGGAGCTGGAAGAATCAGGCTCCCTGACTTCAGACTATACTACAAAGCTACAGTAATCAAAACAGCATGGTACTGGCACAAAAACAGAAATACAGATCATTGGAACAGGATAGAAAGCCCAGAGATAAACCCATGCACTTATGGTCACCTAATCTATGACAAATGAGGCAAGACTATACAACGGAGAAAAGACAGTCTCTTCAATAAGTGGTGCTGGGAAAACTGGACAGCTACACGTAAAAGATTGAAATTAGAACATTCTCTAACACCATATACAAAAATCAACTCAAAATGCATTAAAGACCTAAAATGTAAGACTGGATACTATTAAAACTCCTAGAGGAAAACATAGGCAGAACACTCTTTGACATAAATCACAGCAATATTTTTTTTGGATCCATCCCCTATAGTAACAGAAATAAAAACAAAAATAAGCAAATGGGACCTAATTAAACTTAAGAGCATTTGCACAGTAAAGGAAACCATAAACAAAACAAAAAACAATGTACAGACTGGGAGAAAATATTTGCAAATGATGTGACCAACAAAGGATTAATTTCCAAAATATACAAACAGCTCATACAGCTTGATATCAAAAAAACAAACAATCCAATCAAAAAATGAGCAGAATACCTAAATAAACATTTCTTCAAAGAAGACATAAAGATGGCCAACAGGCACATGAAAAGATGCTCAATATCGCTAATTATTAGCGAAATGCAAATCAAAACTACAATAAGGTATCACCTCACACCAGTCAGAATGGCTATCACCCAAAAGTCTACAAATAATAAATGCTGGAGAGGGTGTGGAGGAAAAGGAACCCTCCTACACTGTTGTTGGGAATGTCAGTTGGTACAGCCACTATGGAGAACAGTATGAGGTTCCTAAAAAAATTAAAAATAGAGTTATCATATGATCCAGGGATCCCACTCCTGGGCACATATCCAGAGAAAACTCTATTTGGAAAAGATACATGCACCCCAATGTTCATAGCAGCACTATTTACAATAGCCAAGACATGGAAGCAACCTAAGTGTCCATCAACAGATGAATAGATAAAGAAGGTGTGGTATATATACACAATGGAATATTACTCGGCCATAAAAAGGATGAAATAATGCATTTGCAGCAACATGGATGGATCTAGAGATTATCATACTAAGTGAAGTAAGTCAGAGAAAGACAAACATCATATGATATCACTTATATGTGGAATCTAAAATATGATACAAATGAACTTATTTAGAAAACAGAAATAGACTCACAGACATAGCAAACAAACTTATGGTTACCAAAGGGGATATCACTTTGCTGTACACCTGAAACTAAAACAACATTGTAAATTAACTGTACGTCAATTTTTTTTAAGTGAAGAAAATATTAAAGGGTGACGTAAAACTGAAAGGGCAAACATATTCATCAGAGCAGATAATCTCAGTGACATCACACAATAAAAGTTTCTTTCTTCTTCTCTCAAAGTGCTGTGCAAATATTTTTGTTTGGCCAGTTCTCCTGAACCTCTGTCCACCAAGTGATGACTCGGGGATCCAGGTGCTTCCATTTTGTGACTTCAAGGTAGTTTTGGTGCAATCTAGCTAATAGATGAAGAGACAAACACATGGACAATTATGTGGAATGTTTTACAGGTCATGCCTGGAAGTGGCATATATCAATTCTGTCCTCATTTCATGGACCAGAACTCAGTCATATGATCCCACTTAGATGCAAGGATGGCTGAGAAATTTCATTTAGCTTTGTGCCCAGTATAGAAAAGAGACAGATTGGTGAACACCCACAGTCATGACCACAGTGAGGCTACTTATTGAGCAATTCAACAACTATAAATGCTCAGTGTTCAACTGCTCAAGGGAAGCTGACAGAGATGACATAAAGTGGGGGTGGGGTAAGGGAGGTAGGAAGTACTCCGCTCTCCAGAAAATGCTATGTTCCTCATTGGGAATACAGGAGCAAATCAACAGTTGAAACCAGAAGAGCAGCCCTATGCCACAAATGCCGGGTGACCCCAAGAGCCAGAGAAGAAAATTAGCAGAGTTCTGGGGTCAGAATAAATCTGCCAAAGACGTTATAAAATGGCCCTATGCTTTGAGGAACCCCCAGGCCTGGAGTTGGCACATCGTTCACAGCAGCAGGAGACTGAACTGGGTCAACTGATTTGAATTGTCAGTCGATATAGTTCCAGAAGTTTAGCTGGGAGTTCTGACCAGATATCTCCTACATTATTAGTTGGGCTCTTGTTTTTCTCCTTTGTTTATATAGACTAAAAAATGAGGAACACTTCCTCAAAAAGTTAAACATAGAAGTATCATATGATGCAACAATTCCACTTCTCGATATATACCCAAAAGAATTAAAAGCAGGGACTCAAACAGATATCCGTACTGCCATGTTCATAGCAGCATTATTTATTTATTTTTTTGCCACACCGCACAGCACGCAGGATCTTAGTTCCCCGACCAGGGATCGAACCTGTGCCCCCTGCAGTGGAAGCGCAGAATCTTAACCACGGGACCGCCAGGGAAGTCCCCATAGCAGCATTATTGACACTCACCAAAAGGTGGAAACAACCCAAATACCTATCAGCAGATGAATGGCTAAAGAAAATGTGGTATATACATACAATGGAATATTATTCAGCCTCCAAAAGGAAGGAAATTCTAACACATGCTACAACATGAACTTTGAAAACAGTATGCTAAGTGAAATAAGCCAGACACAAAAGAACAAATATTGTATGAGTCCACTTATATTAGGTATCTAGGATAGGCAAATTCATAGAGGCAGAAAGTAGAAGTTACCAGGGGCTGTGTGTGTTGGGGGGGAAGGGAGTTATTGTTTAATGGGTACAGAGATTATGAAAGAATTCCGGAAATGGATAGTGGTGATAGTTGGACAATGTTGTGAATGTACTTCCGGCCACTAAATTGACTACCTAAAAATGATTAAAAGGGTAAATTTTGTTATGTATATTTTACCACAATAAAAAAATTATTTTAATGAAGGACACAGGCTCTCAAAGAAACAAATAATGTGCGAAGAGCCAGATAAAGAAGGATTCCAGTTGGTAAATGGGGATGGGAGGAATCAAGTAAAGCTTCATGGAAGAGACAACTACATCAGCTACGCCTTAGAGAATTTCGAGCTGGATATTGGGAGGAAGGCGAGAGAGGGAGGACATATTCTAGGCAGTGAGGCAATGTGAGCAAAGGCAGAGTCAAAAAAAGTATGTAGCATATCTAAGAAATGGTGATTGGTCCAGTTTATTCATTGCACCTCCTGCTTTCCCTGTTGGGGGCGCTGATGCTCTCCCCTTGGAACTGTGTTAGGCAAAAGCTGGTTGCTCAACATTCCCTAGATGCAAGGCCATGGGTCCCCAAGTGGGCCACAGTAAACTCCTACTTGGCTTACTATGAACAGCCATAACCCTTAGTTACATGCACATGAATATTCCCATTTGTTCATACTAGGGGAGTTCACGTCATTATAGAATATACGCATGTCACCTTTTTTAGAAGTCATTGTGTTCTGAGGGATTTCGTCCATGGAATCTGTTTATACGTTGTCAGACGTGTGGATGGATAATACTTCTGAAATGTTAACTAAAATTTTTTCTCCCCCATGCTTCCTCCTTTGTTTCTTCCTGCTCAAGCAGGTAGACGTGTGTGCAGGCTACCTCAAGGGAGGAATGCCAAAGGGTGGTCTTTTGTTTCGTTTTTGTTTTTTAACTGGGGTGTAATTGACATATACTATTATATTAATTTCAGACAAAGAGTGGTGTTTGAGATTCTTACAAAAGTTAGGCATGGCTCTTTTCTCTGGACAGGCATCATTTTGATCCTCTTAAAATCAACAAGATAGAAGTTTCTGAGCACCAGTAGTCAGGTTGGCCTATTTGTGTGAGGGGGATTTTAATTTTTTATTCCCTGTCCAAGACAATTCTCAGTGACATCAAGTAGTGTATAATCTGCACACTTTTCAGCCTTCTGCTGCAGATGTCTTCATTTTCCCACTTCTGAACTGCCCTGCATCACAAGCTGCTGTATCTCATCTGGTCTCAGGAGTGGACCCACCCCACCCCACAGCCAAGCCTGCAGGCCTGCCTGACACACTGTGTGAAAGGGGGGAGACGTCTGATCACTTTATTGCTTGTCCTGGGGCAGAAATGAAGGGCTGAGGGGACAGCCAAACTGATGTCCATGCCTCATTCAAGGGCAGTCTCTTTTCCAGTAACTGCATCAAACAGGAAGTGAACATAATTTCTCAACACATATTTTCATAGCGGAAAAATCAAAGTGTACCCTAGCCGAGTGATCAAAATTAACAGCACCAAAAAAGGGCAAACAGACATGGTGTGCCTCTAGTTGAGATAGCCTGGGTAAATACCTTAGATTCCCTGAAAAATATCCCTTGGTTGTTTTCAGGGAGTTTGGGAGCCTCCTTGTAATTAGTTCTCTTGGTAGAAATATGTACCCTCCCTGTGTCTCCCAGAGCCATGCTTCTCAAACTTTACCGTGCTTACCAATCACCCAAGAATCTTGCTCAAAAGCAGATTCTGGTTCAGTAGATCTGAGGTATGGCTCAACATTCTGCATCTCTAACAAGCTCCTAGGTAACTGGGGTGTGGCTGGTCTTAGAGCCAAACTTGGAGTAGCAAGGTCCTAAAGCAATGGTTCTGAAAGTGGTCCTTGGACCAGCAGCATCTGTAGCGCCTGGGAACTATGTTAGAGATGAAAATTTTCAGGTTTAATCCTCCCTCCCCTCCCCCTTCCCCCCTCCCTCCTCTCCCCTCCCCCGCCCAGCCCAGATCTACTTACTTACTGAATCAGAAACTCTAGGCCTGGGGTCCAGTCCAGCTGATGCTGAACCCAGCACCTGTACACCGAGACCGAAGTAAATCTCAGAGACAGAGTTTTAGATGAAGTAAAAAAGAAGAGCGTTATTTCTTTGCCAGGCAAAGGGGGCTCAACGGTTGGCTAATGCCCTCAAAACTGTGTGTCCTAACCTGGAGGGGGTAGTGAGAAGTTTTATAGTAATGGCTCAAAGAGGGCGTGATCAGCTCGTGGACATTCTTCTGATTGGTTGCTGGTGAGGTAAGTGGGAGTCAGCATCATCAACCTCCTGGTTCCAACAGGTCTGGGGTCTACGTGCTTGTGGGCAGCACACTGTTAACGTCTACCACCTGGTGGGGGGACTTTCGGTATCTGCAAAACAGCTCAAAGATATTATGTGTATCCCTTGAGGGGGAACCAGGACCCAGCCCTGCAAGGCTGCACTATTGTTTATCCTGACTGCATCCCCTCACTTCCCTGAGGAAGTGAGGAAATGGACCTGCCATTTGGAACTCAGTGAAGGTCATGGAGGCTGAATGAAGCCTATTTCCTGCAAACAAGAAATGGGGGACACAGAAAGAGTTTTGTGCCCAGTAGCCCCACAGGGCCCTGCTCGGTTTCACAGCCAAGGCCAGAACTAGGATTAGGCAAAACTGAAGGAGGTACCTACTTCTTGGGGTGAGGGATGGGGGTGAGGGTCGTGCAAGTGCAAGGTCAGCACCTGAGTGCAGTCAGTGCCTTCCAAGCCCTCCAGGAGATTCTAATGAAGCCAGAAGAGAACCACTGTCTCCTTTCTTTTCAGTAAATCACCTCAGTGCGATAGCGGCCTAATTGTATTTAAATTATCTGGACCTTAACTCAGATGCATTGAATCAAAATTTTCGGAGGCGGAGAGATGTTCATTAGGCACATAAGGGGATGGGAATGAGAATGCTCATCAAAGAGCTGTTTGCTCTGGGAAGGATTTGAAAGAGAAAAAGAACGTATCAATCATGATACACTGGATAAGCGAAATGTGTGGAGGCATATTGCAATTACAGGCAAGGAACCAGATGTACCACAGAGCAATGTGACCAGGGCAGAAAAACAAAGCATTGGATGAAAAATGCAAGAAACGTAATTTGGAGCACAACACCATTTATGTAATTTAAAATGCATGCCTTTTTTAAATACATTATTTCTTTTTAAACAAAGATCCATGAACAGAGAAGGTAGCAGAGGGGAAGTGGAATAAAAGTGAGGACCAAGGATAAGGGGGAAAAATTGGTAAATAATAAGCAGACAAACAAGCATAAAAGAGAAGAGCTTTGCAGGCAGACAACAACATGCTCTGAACTGGAGAATATGATACACGCACCTCCAGCACAAGATCCACTAGTGGGCCGCGTGTGTAGCAATCTGCAGATGGAGACAAGAAATCCATCGAAAACAAGAACCCCAGAGGAGTTTTCTGCACCCCTCTGACATCTTTAATTTCAAAGCATTTTATTTTCTAGCACATCTATGATTTGGCTGCCACATAACTTTCTAGTCACCCTGACACTTTGCAATCCAGTAATACACTAAAATGTCACAATGTTTCCCACCCCCAGATCTTTATTCATGCCCTGTCTCCTGCTTGAAAACTCTTTTTAACTCTCTTCACCTGGGTAACTCTTAGTTCTTCTTTTCAACTCAGCTCAGGTGCCATCTCATCAGGAAAGTGTTTCTGACCCCTCTGGCTGGGTTAAGTTGATTCATTGGCTTTTACGGCACTGGATTATTTGGTCGTGGAGTATTATACTGTAATCATTGATTTGTGTGCTTTTAAACATCTCTAGCCCAAGAAATTGCCCTTATCACCTTTTGTTCCTCAGTGCCTGTCAATATTGTACCTGCAATTCAATAGGTTTTCAAATGTGGTAGGGCTTACCAATAAAGCAGGTGGGGTAGGGCTTAACCAGCGCTAGGAATATTATTTATGTATTCATTCACTTACACAAGGCCTTGTTCAGAAAGCCCTTAGGGCAGCACTTGAGAGCTAAATTTCCGAGAAGGGGAAGGTGGAATTTCAATGTAATAACCACCAGCAATTTCAGCTCTCTGCAGTCACAAGGATGCATCATGGCTGCCTGTCTGAACAGACCAAGATCTGGAGCAGGACCCTGCCGTTCTTGCTGTGGCTGGTTGGCAAAAGACCTCCATCCCTGCCTGCTACTGCCATCTCCAGGGGACTGGCTGACTTACACAGCCACAGGCCTCCAGATGCCAGGAGAAAATCACAGCTCTGAATGAAAATCACCTTCGTCAGTGGACCGAAAGATAGCTTATTCTTTCCTTTTCTCTTTCAGGTCTCTTAGAGAGGGGTCGCGTACCCTGTGTCTTCCAGTCAGGTAGAGACCAGAAGACCATTTTACACTGTTTCCTTATCTACATCAAATAATTTCTGAATGTACGGCCTCACATGATGGATTGATGTAGAACATTGGAAAGTTCATGTCTTAAAAGATTCACAACCCTCCATTGAGAAAACATTTGTAATTATAGCCATGCTCCCCTCCCACAGGAAGGAAAATAAATGTTTTATTTAAATCAGTTATGTAGGGCTTCCCTGGTGGCGCAGTGGTTGAGAGTCCGCCTGCCAATGCAGGGGACACGGGTTAGAGCCCTGGTCCGGGAGGATCCCACATGCCGCGGAGCGACTGTGCCCGTGAGCCACAACTACTGAGCCTGCGCGTCTGGAGCCTGTGCTCCCAACAAGAGAGGCCGCGATAGTGAGAGGCCCGCGCACCGCGATGAAGAGTGGCCCCCGCTTGCCGCAACTAGAGAAAACCCTCACACAGAAGCGAAGACCCAACACAGCCAAAAATTAATAGTAAATTAATTAATTAAATCAGTTATGTAAAAGTAAAAAAAAAAGCTGAAACACTGAGTCTACAATGAATTTGCCTCCAACTTCACTAATCATCAGGGAAATGCAAATCAAAACCACAATGAGGTATCACCTCACACCTGTCAGAATGGCTATCATAGAATCTACAAACAATAAGTGCTGGAGAGGGTGTGGAGAAAAGGGAACCCTCCTACACTGTTGGTGGGAATGTAAATTGGTACAGCCACTATGGAGAACAGTATGGTTTTTGAGGTTTCTCAAAAAACTAAAAATAGAACTATTATATGACCAGGAAATTCCACTCCTGGGTATATATCTGAAAAAAAACAAAAACACTGATTGGAAAAGATATATGCACATCAGTGTTCATAGCACCGTTATTTACAGTTGCCAAGATCTGGAAGCAGCCTAAGTGTCCCTCAACAGATGAATAGATAAAGAAGATGTGGTACAGGGACTTCCCTGGTGGTCCAGTCGCTAAGACTCCACACTCCCAATGCAGGGGGCCTGGGTTTGATCCCCGGTCAGGGAATTGGATCCCACATCGAAGATCCTGAGTGCCGCAACTAAGACCTGGCGCAGCCAAAAACAAATAAATAAAATAAATATTTTTTTAAAAAAGAAGATGTGACATATATATATATATATATATATATATATATATTACTCAGCTATAAAAAAAATGAAATTTTGCCATTTGCAGCAACATGGATGACTTGGAGGGTATTATGCTAAGTGAAATAAGTCAGAGAAAGACAAATACTGTATGATATCACTTATATGTGGAATCTAAAAAGTACAACAAACTAGTGAATATAACAAAAAAGAAACAGACTCACAGGTATAGAGAACAAACTAATGGTTGCCAGTGGGGGGGGCAGGAGCAATATAGGGGTACAGGATTAAGAGATACAAACTATTATGTATAAAGTAAGCTACAAGGGGGAATTCCCTGGTGGCCAAGTGCTTAGGATTCTGTGCTTTCACTGCCGAGGGCCCGGGTTCAACCACTGGTAGGGAAACTAAGATCCTGCAATCCACGTGGCACCGCCAAAAAAATTCTTTTAAATAAAAAAAATTAGCTACAAGGATATGTTGTACAACACAGGGAATATAGCCAATATTTTATAATAACTATAAATGGGGTATAATCTTTAAAAACTGTGAATAACTATATTCTATACCTGTAACTTGTGTAATATTGTACATCAACTATACTTCAATAAAAAATAAAATAGAATGAATTTGCCTCTTATATCCAGAATTTTCTTCAGTATATCATTATTTTTCTAAAAGAATCATCATAAAGTTTTGGTTATTTCTTTTTAACAGACCAAATTATATTTGCTTAATGATAGGAAAACATGATTTGGTAAAATCTCAATTCAACTGGCTAGAAGAACCTTTCCTATATTCTGTAATGTACTGTCTCAGAAGGCAAATAATCAAAGGAAAAAATTCGGATACTCACTAGAGCAGGATTTCTCAACCTCGGCACTATTGATATTTTGGGTGGGATCATTCTTTCTTTCAGGGGTGGAAACTATTCCCTGCTTTACAGAATGTTTAGCGGCATCCCTGGCCTCTACCCACCAGTTGTCAATAGCACCCATCCACCCCCAGTCATTGACAACCAAAATATCCCCTGGGTAGAGGAGGGGAGCAAAATCACCTCCCCATCGAGAACTACTGCACTACAGGGAGGCACAAAGCCATTCACAGATAAGATGGAGGCTGCAAATTAGAACTTGAGACAGAATACACAGGCCTTTCCTCTAATCCAAACCCCAAGAACTGACCTTTCTTAATTCAAAGGTGTCAAACTTGCCAATACTATATTTGGGAGTAAATCCTTTTCTTAATAGCATTTCAAAATCTAAGCAAGAGACATCTGACAGAGGAAGTCTATCTTTCAATAATTAATATTTTTTCATTCCAAAAACTGACCCTTCAATTTTGGCTTCTGACAAAATATTACCCAAGAAAAACAGAGAAGCTAAGTTGACCTCAGTGAACAAGCTTAACCATTCTTGATAAGAAATAATTAGACAGTCTTAATGTAGCAGCTAATTATTAAGTGGCAGCAATAGGCAGCATAATGCCTTCCCCCCAAAGATGTCCATGTCCTAATTTCCAGAACCTGTACAGCAAAAGGATGTGGTTAAATTAAGGATCTTGAGAGGAGAGATTATCCTGAATCACCCAGTCAGGCCTGATGTAATGTTAACGGTCCTTATAAGGGAAAGAGGGAGGCAGACAGAAGATGTGATGACAGAAGTCAGGGTGATGTGATCACTGCCTTTGAAGATGGAAGAAGGAGCCATGAGCCAAGGAACGCAGGCAGCTTCTAGAAACTGAGCAGACAAGGAACAGATTCTCTTACAGAGCCTCCAGAAGGAACACAGCCCTGCCTACACCTTGATTTTAGCCCAATGAGACTCTTACCTCCAGAATAGTAAGATCATAAATTTGTATAATTAAACCAACTAAACTTGTGGTAATTTGTCACAGCACCAAATAAAATGAATACAGTGACACTCTGAGTACAGCACCATCATGACGAAAATCCAAGAGGAATATTGTGGCCTGCAAAGCCAGGAAAGGGAGATCATTTCTTCATTTTAGTACTTTAACCAGAGTTAATTATCTCAGACAATACAACAATGCACTATCTCTCCCTAACAATAGCTCAGAAGTATATAGCTCTTAGGTGTCAGACACTATTATAAGGGTTTTAAATGTATTAATTCATTTGATTATCATAAGAACACTATGATGAAATACTTTTATTTATCCCCATTTTTCTGATGAAGAAACCAAGATCCCGAGAGGTTAAGTAACAATTCCAAGCACACAGAGCTAGGAAATGGCAACACTGGACTTCAAATCCAGGCAGTCTGGCTCCAGAATCCAAATAAGTGCCATCCAGAGCAGTCCTATGAACTTCAGGGGTGGAATGCTTAAAAACCAAAACCGTGGACTTCTACACCCAAAGAGGATGCTTGACCATGAGCACTGTGGCATCTATGTTTCCAAGTGTAGGAACATCTGCTGTTTTTGTCCACCCAGCATCCCTGCCACGTCATCTGGTGAGTAGTGTGTCAAGTTTCCTTGGACAATAACCTCCTCCCACATTGCATAGTCACCGTGGACTGTCAATCAAGATGCCCCGCCCTCCGCCTGACCAATGCCATGCAAGCCAGACCAATACAATCCCCTTCCCCTCCCACCCTTGGAATTTGAATATCTGAAAGATTCGCCTTAATTCCTGCTCCTGGTTCCTGTCTTTTCTAAAGCCTACAAGTTCTGCTTTTTCTCTGATTTGGTGGGCAACCCCATATCCTTCCAATAAAGTCTTTTTTCATATACGTGTACAAGAGCCAGTTACTGAAACTGAGCATTCAAGAGACTTCATAATTGTTAAGAACCCAATCTGTAAATTGCCTTTCCCATCAACTGAAAAGAGGCTGGAACACTCCTCTCAGCCCTAGAAGAGGCAGAACATAGGAGGCTGATCAGAGAATAGGCAGAGCTGGTAGTGAAAGGGGCTGGGGACTGCAGAGCCATGCAAATAAAATGAAGCTGCAGTCCGATAATTAATCAGAGGCAGTTTGGGAAGTAGACAGTTTTCCAAAGCAATTACTGTTGCATAGACTATGTATCCAGAGTGAACTGTGAACAATGATTCAACCACCCCAGCATCCACTAGCATGGACCCAATCAATAAAGGAGGCACTGAACCCAGACGACACAGGAGGTGAATGAGGACCCCGCTGGCATAATTAATCCTTGTATTGTCTTCATGTACGGCTTTCAGTAGCTACCTTGATCTAGTGAACATTAGTGACCATTGCAGTCAAGATACTGTTGACAGAGTTGACAAATCAAATAAGGATTACTTCCCACAGAATGCCACCTTAATAGGGCTCATTTCTTTTGTAGTTACTATATAAAAGTAGGACAAGAATAAAACTTATTTGGATTCCCTAGACTTCTGCAGGCCTATGCATCACTGCAATCTAAAAATGTTTCATTGGGATGCATTTTCCCTCTGCAGTACCTATTATATGTACACCTAAAAATCCACAGCCTCCAATCTCTCAATGTTAAGATAAAAACTTTGAGATCAGCAGCAGTTTCACTGACCTGATTTTAACAGGTCTTAAAGTCACTTTCAGTTGTCAAAACTTTTTTAATTACAAAAAGCTACGTTTTTCAATAAATGAAATGTCAAACGTTTTGAGATTGCCTGAGGCAGACTTTTTAAAATGTTGTGGGGGCTTCCCTGGTGGCGCAGCGGTTGAGAATCTGCCTGCCAATGCAGGGGACACGGGTTCGAGCCCTGGTCTGGGAAGATCCCACATGCCACGGAGCAACTGGGCCCGTGAGCCACAATTACTGAGCCTGCGCGTCTGGAGTGTGTGCTCCACAGCAAGAGAGGCCGCGATAGTGAGAGGCCCGTGCACCGCGATGAAGAGAGGCCCCCGCTTGCCACAACTAGAGAAAGCCTTCGCACAGAAACAAAGACCCAACACAGCAAAAATAAATAAATAAATAAATAAAAAAGGAATTAAGTTTCACAATCCAGCATCCCCCATTAGCATCTCCAGCCTACAGAGGACAGCCGTCAGAGCTAGCCAAGGATGCTGGTGGCCCTTACCAATGCATTTCTTAAAAAAAAAATAAAATAAAAAATAAATAAATAAATAAAATGTTGTGGGTTTTATTTTTTTTAACTCTCCATTCATGACTGATTCAGGGACATTAAAGTCCTTATGATTACTGTCATCACCCCTCATCTTTTTCAACAATGTTGTCCTAGATTCAGCCATAGAAGACAAGTTTTACTGTCGCTCTTTAAGAATGTCACTAAGAAATTCTACTTTTCTGAGATAGCTAACTCCATGATTAGTATATCTTATGAGGAAAAATCTCCAGTTTAGTCCTTTGACTGAATGTCATACATTTCTAAGGTCAACATTGTGAAAATGACTCTACTACCCAAAGCAATCTACAGATTCAATGCAATCCCTATCAAACTACCACTGGCACTTTTCACAGAACTAGAACAAAAAATTTCACAATTTGTATGGAAACACAAAAGACCCCGAATCGCCAAAGCAATCTTGAGAACGAAAAATGGAGCTGGAGGAATCAGGCTCCCTGACTTCAGGCTATACTACAAAGCTACAATAATCACGACAGTATGGTACTGGCACAAAAACAGAAATATAGATCAATGGAACAGGATAGAAAGCCCAGAGATAAACCCACGCACATATGGTCACCTTATTTTTGATAAAGGAGGCAAGCATATACAGTGGAGAAAAGAAAGCCTCTTCAATGAGTGGTGCTGGGAAAACTGGATTGGTACATGTAAAAGTATGAAATTAGAACACTCCCTAACACCATACACAAAAATAAATGCAAAATGGATTAAAGACCTAAATGTAAGGCCAGACACTATCAAACTCTTAGAGGAAAACATAGGCAGAACACTCTGTGACATAAATCACAGCAAGATCCTTTTTGACCCACCTCCTAGAGAAATGAAAATAAAAACAAAGATAAACAAATGGGACCTAATGAAACTTAAAAGCTTTTGCACAGCAAAGGAAACCATAAACAAGACCAAAAGACAACCCTCAGAATGGGAGAAAATATTTGCAAATGAAGCAACTGACAAAGGATTAATCTCCAAAATTTCCAAGCAGCTCATGCAGCTCAATAACAAAAAAACAAACAACCCAATCCAAAAATGGGCAGAAGACCTAAATAGACATTTCTCCAAAGAAGATATACAGATGGCCAACAAACGCATGAAAGAATGCTCAACATCATTAATCATTAGAGAAATGCAAATCAAAACTAGAATGAGATATCATCTCACACCGGTCAGAATGGCCATCATCAAAAAATCTAGAAACAATAAATGCTGGAGAGGGTGTGGAGAAAAGGGAACCCTCTTGCACTGTTGGTGGGAATGTAAATTGATACAGCCACTATGGAGGACAGTATGGAGGTTCCTTAAAAAACTACAAATAGAACTACCATACGACCCAGCAATCCCACTACTGGGCATATACCCTGAGAAAACCATAATTCAAAAAGAGTCATGTACCACAATGTTCATTGCAGCTTTATTTACAATAGCCAGGACATGGAAGCAACCTAAATGTCCATCATCGGATGAATGGATAAAGAAGATGTGGCACATGTATACAATGGAATATTACTCAGCCATAAAAAGAAACGAAATTGAGTTATTTGTAGTGAGGTGGATGGAGTTAGAGTCTGTCCTACAGAGTGAAGTAAGTCAGAAAGAGAAAAACAAATACCGTATGCTAACACATATATATGGAATCTAAGGGAAAAAAAAAAGGTCATGAAGAACCTAGTGGCAAGACGGGAATAAAGACACAGACCTACTAGAGAATGGACTTGAGGATATGGGGAGGGGGAAGTGTAAGATATGACAAAGTGAGAGAGTGGCATGGACATATATACACTACCAAACGTAAAATAGATAGCTAGTGGGAAGCAACCGCATAGCACAGGGAGATCAGCTCTGTGCTTTGTGACCACCTAGAGGGGTGGGATAGGGAGGGTGGGAGGGAGATGCAAGAGGGAAGAGATATGGGAACATATGTATATGTATAACTGGCACTTTGTTATAAAGCAGAAACTAACACACCATTGTAAAGCAATTATACTCCAATAAAGATGTTAAAAAATAAAAAACAAAAAAAAGAGAACAAGAGTAAATCAAGAATGCATTCAGATTTCAGTATTTTTTTATTACAAATGTATATCGCAGTGGGTCTAGACTCAACAGTCATCAGGGTTTGCTTTTGTTTCTTTGTTTGTTTACATCCCCAGTATTTATCTTATAACCAGAAGTTTGTACCTTTTGACCACCTTCATCCAATTCCTCCACCCTTCACTTTCTGCCTCTCCTAACCACAAATCTGATCACCTTTTCTATGAGTTTGGTTGTTTTCTGGTTTGGTTTTTTTTTTTCCTTAAAGATACCACATATAAGTGAGATCATAGGTTTATCTTTCTCTCTCTGACTTATCTGAGTCACTTCATTTAGTATAATGCCCTCAATGTCCATCCATGTTGTTGCAAAGGGCAGAATTTCCTTCTTTTCTGTGGCTGAATAATATTCCAATTCCATTGAGTGTATGCATGTGTGTTTATGTCACATTTTCTTTATCCATTCATCTGTTGAGGGACACTTGGTTGTTTCCATGTGTTGGCTACTGTAAATAATGCTGCTATGAACATGGGGATGCAGATATCCCTTCCACATAGTATTTTTTTTCCTTTGAATATGTTCCCAGAAGTAGAATTGCTGGATCATTGGTCATCAGAATTGACGTCTCATGAAAGCTTACCCACTAATTAGCTATGTGTCAGGGATAGATTGCAAAAAATCTTCCCAATCCTTCACCTTTCCCTATCTTAGCTTCTACCATACAAAAAGTGGAGTCTATTCCCCTGCCCTTGGAATCATAGTTGTTTTCATGATTTGTTCTGGCCATAAGAATGCAACTAAAGTGATGTCGTGTGAGTTGTAGGTCTAGGCCACAAGGAGCCTTGCAGCTCCTACTCTGCTATTGAAACCTGACACCACTATGTGAATAGAACTGGGCTAGTCTGCTGGAGATTAAGAGGTCATTTGGAGAGATGCTCTAGCTACTTCAGCCATCCCAGCCAAGGTCTCAGACATAGAAGTGAGCCAAGTCAAGAAAAGCTGAGCCTAGTTCAGACTGTAAGGACTGCCATCAGAATGATAAGCCAATTAAATGATTGTTATTTTAAGCCACTAAGTTTGAGGATATTTGTTACCCAGCAAAAGCTAACTGATATAGCAGCCCTTACACAGAACACTTAAGCTCTCTAGGTTCTGTAAAACAGGGAAGTTGAAGTAGCACTAGAATTTTCTCATTTTAAAAACATTCTTACTAATATATTTACTACCTGGTTTGCTTCTTAGCACCCAAGTGGAAGGAAGATAAAATGAGATTCACACAATTGTATACAAGGATTCAAGGTGTATAGTATAGTATAGTATGTGAAAATGCTTGCAAACATTAAAGCATTATACAAAATTAATCTGTCACTGTAATAACACACAAATCAAGACTACAAGTTAGTCTAAGGAAAAGAAATAAAGACCAGCACAAAACTGTGGAGGGGTTGCTCCTTCTCCAAGGCAGCCTGAAAAAGGGTGAGGAAGGAACTAATAGTTATTGAGCACCTACAATGTTCCTGATTATTTATGTGCATTTGCTCATATAACCCTCAAAATGATCTTATAAAGTAATGTTATTATCAACCCATCTTAAAGATGAGGAAACTAAGGCCTGGAGATGGTAAATAATTTGCCTAAGTTCAGAATAAGCTATAACAACAAGGGTATGGATGCATGAAGGGCATGAATTTCCAGTTTTCATAACACCATCTGTCACCCACCAATGCCAAAGTATTTTTATTAGGTTGGCCAAAAAGTACATTCGGTAATATTATGGAAAAACTCGAATGAACTTTTTGGCCAACCCAATACTTTATCTTTATAGTATGTTTTATTAATATGTCTGGTAGAGCATGTCCCTCATCATTATTTACATTTTTCAAAAACCTCTCTGTTATTCTTGTACATCTCTTTTACATGATATTTAGAATCACCTTATCAAGATTCTAATTGACATTGCCTTAAACATATAGGTTAATTCTGGGGGAAGATGACAGTTTAGTAGTCAGACTAACACCCCCCCCAAAGATGTCCATGTTCTAACGCCTGGAATCTGTGAATATGTTATGTTACATGGCAAAGGGGAACTAAGGTTGTAGGTGGAATGAAGGCTGATACCCAGCTGACCTTAAAACTTTATTTATTTATTTTATTTATTTGGCTGCGCTGGGTCTTAGCGCGGCATGCAGGATCTTTGTTGCTGCATACAGGATCTTTTAGTTGTGGCATGCGGGCTCTTAGTTGTGGCACGTGGGCTCCTTCGTTGTGGCATGCGAACTCTTAGTTGTGGCAGGCATGTGGGATCTAGTTCCCTGACCAGGGATCGAACCTGGGTCCCCTGCATTGGGAGGGCAGAGTCTTAGCCACTGTGCCACCAGGGAAGTCCCCAGCTGACCTTAAGATAGGGAGATTTGGGCGGCTTCCCTGGTAGCGCAGTGGTTAAGAGTCTGCCTGCCAGTGCAGGGGACATGGGTTCGTGTCCTGGTCTGGGAAGATCCCACATGCCGCGGAGCAAATAAGCCCGCGTGCCACAACTACTGAGCCTGCGCGCCTGGAGCCTGTGCTCCGCAACGGGAGAGGCCGCAACAGTGAGAGGCCCGCGCACCGCGATGAAGAGTGGCCCCCGCTCACCGCAACTGGAGAAAGCCCTCGCACAGCAACAAGGACCTAACACAGCCAAAAATAAATTAATTAATTAATTAAAAAAAAAAAAAAAAAAAAGATAGGGAGATTTTTCTGGATTACCTGGGTGGGCCAAATGTAATCATAAGGGCCCTTAAAAGTGAAAGAGGGCGGAAGAAGAATAAAATTAGAGGGAGATATGACTATGGAAGAAAGGTCAGAAAGGTGTAATGTTGCTGGCTTTGAAGTTGGAGGAAGGAGACTACAAGCCAAGGAATGCAGTGGCCCCTAGAAGCTGTAAACGGCAAGGAAATGGATTCTCCCCTGGAGCCTGCAAAAAGGAATTCAGCCCTGCTGACACCTTGATTTTAGCCCAGTGAAACCCATGTTGAACTTCTAAACTGCAGCACTATAAGATAATAAATTTGTGTTATTTTGAGCCACTAAATTTGTAGTAATTTTTATAGCAGCAATAGAAAGCATACTCTACAATATTGAAATTTCTCTAACAGTTGGAATATTCGGTTGCAAGCAACAGAAATAGACTCTGGCTAACTTAAATATGAAAGATTTTATTGCAGTGACATTAGAAATCTTATAGAACCCACAAAACTTTGGAAAATCACGGTCTGGAAGTGAAGCAAGAACTATGGGAAGCAAGACAGCAAGATTTCATAACTGAAGTCCTTGCATCAGTCAGTGTTCAATTGAAAAATCAGAAACCACTACTCTGGGTATTTGAGCAGAGGGAATTTAATACAGGAAATTGGTTACATGGGTGTCTGAAGTGCTGAAAGAACAAAATGAAAAGGGGGTGCAGAGAAAAATGGAGAAGGAGTTACTCTGAATAGAACTGTTAGACACTGATCCGTCTGATACCACTGCCTCTGGGCTGGAGCCCATGAGCCTGCATTCACCACTGAGCTTCTGGAGACACCACTCTTGGCACTAGTACTAGTGAAACTGCACCACCACTGCTGAGCAGGAAACCAGTATCCCACACTTGCACTAATGCTGCTGGAGCCCAGAGCTTTCTATATTTCCCCTCAGTTAATTTCTCTGATGGTGCTCTTGCAGAGACTGCCTCCAAAAGTGGAAATAAAGACTTCTCCTCTGCCTTCATGTCTTCCATCATTACTTTCCATCAGCAGAATCTAACAGAAATCCAGCTAATAATGGACTTTGGGGAATGTAGTTGGCAGGGTTTTAATCCCACCAGTACACAAGAGAGAAGTGAAAAGTGAGTAGTATAGAGCTGAGAGACAATAGACATCATCTGGCACAGGAAGAGTATGGTTAGTCTGTTAGTTTTCTATTGTTGTGTAACAAATTATCAGAGATGTAGTACCTTAAAACAACCTACATTTATTATCTCAGAGTTTCCATGGGTCAGGAGAGCAGACATGGCATAACTGGTTCCTCTGGTCAGGGTCTCACCAGACTTTGATCAAGGTGTTGGCCAGGGCTGCCATCTCATCTGAGTCTCCAGGGCCTTGTCCAAGAGCACATGGTTGCTGGCAGAATTCAGTGCCTTATAGTTGTAGGACTGAGGTCCCTGCTTTCTTCCTATCTTCCCTGGTGGTCCAGTGGCTAAGACTCTGCACTCCCAATGCAGGGGGCCCAGGCTCTTAGCCAGGGGCTGCTCTCACCTCTGAGAGGTTGTCCACAGTTTCTTCCCATGTGGCCCTCTCCTAATATAGCAGCTTGCTTCTTTAAGGCAGCAGGAGAATCACTTTATCCAGTCTTCTGAGACAAGAGTTTTATATAATGTAACATAATCAAGGGAGTGACTATCTCCTAACATTTGCATAATTCTATTGGCTGGGAGCAAGTCACAGGTTTCACCCACACTCACAGGGAAGGGATTATTCAACAGTGTGACTCATTGGAGGGTCACCTTAGGGTGTGTCTACCATAGTTAGGATACATAGATGCTGGCACCACATACCACTGGTGCTGGCTTCTTATGATCACCATGCCTATGGATAATTCCTAAACTTCCCTGAATCTTGATATCACTCTTTCAAGATTCAAGTAGTGTAGGATTCATTGGCTGAACCCCTGTCACAGGCTCCCTCACCCTCTCTCTAAATAATAATAGAAGGGAGTATTTCCCTCCTTTATTTTCCACAGTGGTTCCACAAATGCTACACAAAATAGAGGTTCTCTCCCAAATAGAAAAGTGTCTTCTTGGATACCCACTTGTTATGTCTCTTCTTCTAGAACATACCTTAAAGTGTGGTGGGTGTATTCATATAAGACTTGCATGTTTTTGTTAGTTCTTTATTAGTCAAGAATCTCAGTTAAAAATGACAGGAACCAGAACAGATGGGCTAAAAGAAAAAATAAAATATATTAGTTTAGGTATTGAGAATACCAGGGATGGAGCTAAGTTAGAGACCCCAAGAACTCTTGAGAGAGAGAGAGAGGGAGAGGGAGAGAGAGAGATGATAGACATAGATATAAAGACAGAGATGGAGATAGAGATTGTTGCAGGAGGTCACAGAGAGGACACGACCACCGGCTGACCCTCAAGCTGGACCCAGGCAACTGGAGGCTCCTCACCCCCGACCTTGTCCTTGGAATGTGCCTTCTGCTGGCCTGCCCCACACTAGAAGCTGCCCCAAGGACACTGCCTTGAGATACTAATGTGTTGTTGCGGCCATCTGGATAACACATGTGACTAAGCCCTGTTAAGGCCTCTGTATAGACTTTTAAGATTCTGGTGGGTGGTGTGGAGATCTACTCACCTTGCGGCGCTCAAGACAAGCCTCGTATGTAAGTGCCCTTGTCGCTTACACCTGCCGCCTACCAATCTGGAGCGATCTTGCTCTTTCTTCCGTTTCTGCTTGCCCTCCACGTATGGGGGCCAGTTTCAGATTTCACCTGGAAATCTCCCAAGTTTGTGAACCAACAGAGATGGAGACAGAGATGGTGATTTATACAAATACATCCTGCCTGCAGTCCCTTCAAAAGGGAAAGACCTTTTTCCATGAGATAGGGAAATGGGCAACTTATTCACACAAAAGTTGTGGATGTTAAATTCACAATCCCAAAATGTGAGTGTGTAAAAATGTAACATTTAAATCTAATGTGTAAATATTTCATTGGAATTAGAAAACTCAATTATGAGACAATTGTTTACTGTTTAGAGTAGACATTATAAAAATCCTTTAAATAATGTACTTAAAATATATTTTATTTAAAATAACTAAGCTTTCAGAGACGTCCCTGGTGGTGCAGTGGTTAAGACTCCAAGCTCCCATCAGAGGTCGGATCGCAGGGAGAGGACTGGGGTTGGCGGCGTGAACACAGCCTGAAGGGGTTAGCACACCACAGCTAGCCATGAGGGAGTCCGGGAAAAAGTCTGCAGCTGCCGAAGAGGCAAGAGACTTTTTCTTGCCTCTTTTTTCCTGGTGCGCAAGAGAGGGGATTCAGAGCGCCGCCTAAACGAGCTCCAGAGACGGGTGCGAGCCGCGGCTATCAGCGCGGACCCCAGAGACAGGCGTGAGACGCTAAGGCCGCTGCTGCCGCCACCAAGAAGCCTGTGTGCAAGCACAGCTCACTCTCCATATCGCCCCTCCCGGGAGCCGGTGCAGCCCGCCACTGCCAGGGTCCCGTGATCCAGGGACAACTTACCTGGGGGAACGCATGTCGCGCCTCAGGCTAGTGCAACGTCACGCCGGTCTCTGCCGCCACAGGCTCGCCCCGCATCCGTACCCCTCCCTCCCCGCGGCCTGAGTGAGCCAGAGCGCCCGAATCAGCTGCTCCTTTAACCCCGTCCTGTCTGAGCAAAGAACAGACGCCCTCAGGCGACCTACATGCAGAGGCAGGGCCTAATCCAAAGCTGAACCCCAGCAGCTGTACGAACAAAGAAGCGAAAGGGAAATCTCTCCCAGCAGCCTCAGAAGCAGCGGATTAAATCTCCACAATCAACTTGATGTACCCTGCATCTGTGGAATACCTGAATAGACAACCGAATCATCTCAAATTGAGGAGGTGGACTTTGGGAGCAACAATATATATATATTTTTCCCTTTTTCTCTTCTCGTGAGTGTGTATGTGTATGCTTCTGTGTGTGATTTTGTCTGTATAGCTTTGCTTTTACCATTTGTCCTAGGGTTCTCTCTTTCCTTTTTTTTTTTTTTTTTTTAGTATAGTTTTTACCACTTGTTATAATTGGTGGATTTGTTTTTTGGTTTGGTTGCTCTCTTCTTTCTTTCTTTCTTTTTATCACTTTAAAACAATTTTTTTAATAATTATTTTTTATTTTTTATTTTAATGACTTTATTTTATTTTATTTTACTTTATTTTTTTTTATTTTATCTTCTTTCTTTCTTTCTTTTTTCTCTCCCTTTTATTCTGAGACATGTGGATGACAGGCTCTTGGTGCTCCGGCCAGGCGTCAGGGCTGTGCCTCTGAGGTGGGAGAGCCAAGTTCAGGACACTGGTCCACCAGAGACCTCCCAGCTCCACGTAATATCAAACAGCGACAATCTCCCAGAGATCTCCATCTCAACGACAAGACCCAGCTCCACTCAACGACCACCAAGCTACAGTGCTGGACACCCTATGCCAAACAACTAGCAAGACAGGAACACAACCCCACCCATTAGCAGAGAGGCTGCCTAAAATCATAATACGGTCACAGACACCACAAAACACACCACCAGACGTGGACCTGCCCAGCAGAAAGAAAAGTTCCAGCCTCATCCACCAGAACACAGGCACTACTCCCCTCCACCAGGAAACCTACACAACCCACTGAACCACCCTTAGCCACTGGGGGCAGACACCAAAAACAATGGAAACTACGAACCTGCAGCCTGTGAAAAGGAGACCCCAAACACAGTAAGTTAAGCAAAATGAGAAGACAGAAAAACACAACAGATGAAGGAGCAAGGCAAAAACTCACCAGACCTAACAAATGAAGAGGAAATAGGCAGTCTACCTGAAAAAGAATTCAGAATCATGATAGTAAAGATGATCCAAAATCTTGGAAACAGAATGGAGAAAATACAAGAAACGTTTAACAAGGACCTAGAAGAACTAAAGAGCAAACAAACAGTGATGAACAGCACAATAAATGAAATTTAAAATTCTCTAGAAGGGATCAATAGCAGAATAACTGAGGCAGAAGAACAGATAAGTGACCTGGAAGATAAAATAGTGGAAATAACTACTGCAGAGCAGAATAAAGAAAAAAGAATGAAAAGAACTGAGGACAGTCTCAGAGACCTCTGGGACAACATTAAATGCACCAACATCCGAATTATAGGGGTCCCAGAAGAAGAAGAGCAAAAGAAAGGGACTGAGAAAATATTTGAAGATATTATAGTTGAAAACTTCCCTAATATGGGAAAGGAAATAGTTAATCAAGTCCAGGAAGCACAGAGAGTCCCATACAGGATAAATCCAAAGAGAAACACGCCAAGACACATATTAATCAAACTATCAAAAATCAAAAACAAAGAAAAAATATTAAAAGCAGCAAGGGAAAAACAACAAATAACACACAAGGGAATCCCCATAAGGTGAACAGCTGATCTTTCAGCAGAAACTCTGTAAGCCAGAAGGGAGTGGCAGGACATATTTAAAGTGATGGGGCTTCCCTGGTGGCGCAGTGGTTGAGAGTCTGCCTGCTAATGCAGGGGGCACGGGTTCGAGCCCTGGTCTGGGAAGATCCCGCATGCCGCGGAGCAGCTAGGCCCGTGAGCCACAACTGCTGAGCCTGCGCGTCTGGTGCCTGTGCTCCGCAACAAGAGAGGCCGCGATGGTGAGGGGCCCGCGCACCGCGATGAAGAGTGACCCCCGGTTGCCACAACTGGAGAGAGCCCTCGCACAGAAACGAAGACCCAACACAGCCAAAAATAAAAATAAATTAATTAATTAATTAATAAATTAAAATAAATAAATAAATAAATAAATCTTTAAAAAATAAAATAAAATAAAGTGATGAAGGAGAAAAACCTACAACCAAGATTACTCTACCCAGCAAGGATCTCATTCAGATTTGACGGAGAAAGACTCCGAGCTCCCAATGCAGGGGGCCCGGGTTCAATCCCTGGTCAGGGAACTAGATCCCACGTGCATGCCACAACTAAGAGTACACATGCCACAACTAAGGAGCACATGTGCCATAGCTAAGGAGTAGGCAAGCCGCAACTTAGGAGCCTGCCTGCTGCAACTAAGACCCAGTGCAACCAAATAAATAAATAAATAAATATAAAATAGAATAAAATAAAATAACTAAGCTTTCCAATAACCTAGAAAATGTAACTTTCTTACTTTCTCCTTAACTATATTTAATTTAGCTATTGAGCCCCCAAGGCGGTCAGCAGTATAAAACTTACTCTTGCCAGGGGGTGGGGGAGGGAAGGATTGGGACTTTGGGATTAGCAGATGCAAACTAATATATATAGGATGGATAAACAACAAGGTCCTACTGTATAGCACAGGGAACTATATTCAATATCCTGTAACAGACCATAATGGAAAAGAATATGAAAAAGAATATATATGTATAACTGAATCACTTTGCTATACAGCAGAAATTAACCCAACATTGTAAATCAACTATACTTCAATAAAAAAAAAAAAACCTACTCTTGCCAATTCACTGTAACAGCCATTTTCAGCTTGAAACTCAGACTCTTTTCAGTAATTTAGTATTCCTCATCCCTTGTTCTCCTCAGAAATAAGCTAGGTTCTTTCTGGTGACTTATTACAAATCAGGCTTTAATATGAAGAGGGTTCTAGATACAGAGGTCCTGTCTTTTTCCAGAATTAATTGGAATTTAGCTCACTCATGGGATCTTCGTCATTGAGTTCTGGCATTCGCTGCTGAAGTCCCTAATCCCATCATGGCCTGCGGTCACCAGGACAAAATCTGATTCTTCTTCATCTTGATCCCAAGCACCCTCAGGCCCACTGGTGCTCTCTCAGACTCTCAGAGGTTTAAAGACACTCAGATGCTGTCCCCACAGCAGGCTGACGTTCATGGGCCTCTGTGACACTGACAGCAGGGATATCTGCTGGGGGACCTCTCTTAGCATCGTATCCTCTGCTCCGGAGCCTGGCTAAATGAGAACCTTCTCTTAGAGGCTTGCAGTCTTCTGGCTACGTCTGAGATGTGTGGCACGCTTCCTTCTACCCTCAGATCCCCCAAAACCCATCAGTGGCTTGCATCACTCCCTGCCACCCCAGACCTACCCCAGAGAGTGGGTGCCAGGCCCCAGTACTCTCTCAGGGACACCACTGATCTCTAACTCTCTCATTTCCCCTCCAGATTTTGAAACCAAGCAGGACCCTGTGGGGCTCCTGGGCATGGAAGCCTTTCTGTGTCCCCCATTCCTTGTTTGTAGGGAATAGACTCAGTCTCCATGACCTTCCCTGAGTTCCAAAGGGCAGATTCTAACAGTTGCTAATCAGGGAAGGGAGGGGATGCAGAGACAAGGGAGGAGCAGCCAAGAAACCACCTGAGGCCAGACCTAATCTTATTAGCAACCCCACCCTTGAACTATTGCTGTAAAACTCCTCACCAACTGGGAATTTGGGGTTGGTAGATGCAAACTATTACATTTAGAATGGATAAGCACAGGAAACTATATTCAATATCCTGTGATAAACCATAAAGGAAAAGAATATAAAAAGAGAATGTCTATATGTGTATAACTGAGTCACTTTGCTTTACAGCAGAGATTGGCACAGCATTGTAAATCAACTATACTTCAATTAAAAAAACAGTCAAAAAAATAAAATAAAATAAAATAACTCCTCACCAAATCCTCCCAGGTAGGGACACACAGTTTTCGAGGGCGGGAGCCCGCTGTGTCCCCCTTTGCCTCGCAAAGCAATAGAGCTATTCTTTTCTACTTCACCCAAAACTCTGTCTTTGAGATTTGATTCGCCACCCAGTGTACAGAGGCCGAGTTTTTGGTATCAAATTCACTCTGTCCTCACCCTAATAGAATCTACCTGGTCTGGGGCAGGAATTTCTCTTACATCATCGTGCCTTCTTACTTACCTTGTTCTTAATGGCTAAGCCTTATGCTCTACTTCATTTGGAGATTGTAAAGGGAGTGAAATGGAAAAAAAATGCTCTTTGAAAACTCTAAAGGTCTTTAAAAATAAAAGGTGACATTTCAACTAATGGCTTCATAATGGACAATATCTTCTTAATTTGAACTTAGTATTCTTCAAACTTTTAGGAAAAAAAGGAAAAACAAAGCAGTTCACAATTGATGATTTTTAAATCTGAATTTATAAATTTGTTTGGGCATGATATCTTTAACAAAATACCTTATTTCTCTAGGGCATGATTCCCTTTTGCAGAAATTTGCATTAGCCATAATAGCAGCTGATTTTTCTTCTAGGCATCAAAACTAGTTTCAGGCTTCATTTTTCTTCTTGTGTCACACACAATTAGTTGTAAGACAACTTCCTCAAAACACATTGACCATACTATTAACATATTCAGGTCAGTCAGCCCAAACAGTCCATGGTTTTAAATTAAAATGAAGAGGAAAATATGGGACATTCAACTTGAAATGAGAAAGAAGGTGCCCAGAAAGTGTCAGAGGCCTTCTACAAGTTGGGGGACCTTTTCATAATCCTTTCTCACTCTTGATCAGGTATCAGGCTATCCCTAGGGTGGATGGACCCACAATGCTTGATATTTGCTGCTTCTTCCTTCTACTTTGAACAATTTTACCCTGATATAATGTGAGTTTTGAAAATCAGTTGCAGCCTTAAAGAAAAATTAAATGGTACCATAAAGAGAGTGCATGGAAGAGAGAAGGGCTAATTGTATCTACCTGCTTTACTTTGATGATGACACCCTATAATAACAAATGGTCCCATTGCAGGTTGAAGATACTGAGGAATTTATTCAGCTATTCCTATTACCCCTCAGTTGAGAGTTGTTCCTGGGGCCATCAACTGCCCCGCATAGGTTGTGTCCCCATGAAGCTGAGCAAGCTTTTGCAGTGCCAGAGAAAGACCTTGGCAAAAGAGCAGAGATATACAGGTACTTGGCAGTGAGAAGCTACAGCTTACTGGGAATGTCCATAGCTTAAAGTGACTCAGGCAAGCCCAGAGGATATTGAGCAGAATATCAATGGCATTTACTATATTAGATACCCTCTCTCCCCTAATGTCTCTTGGAACGGTTCCAAGGTCTCCAAGCAAATCTCTCATCACTTCCAAATTTAATATCTCCAAACTTATCTTTCTCAATAACTCAGGAAAGCCACAGTTCACCCCCACTTTCATGACTTTCCCCAGGTAGACATCATACCTGAATAACTGGAAAAGTATTTTTTATTTTATTTTTATATACAAGCTCTTCAGGAGGAAGTGTGACTTTAAAACCTCAAAGACTGAGATTTCTACTCCCAGCCATGATGGAATAACTGGGGCTCAACACACCCTCCCACTGTAAACAACAAAACTGGTCAAAATATATAAGACAGGGACTTCCCTGGTAGTCCAGTGGTTAAGACTTCACCTTCCAATGAAGGAGGTGCAGGTTTGATCCCTGGTTGGGGAGCTAAGATCCCACACGCCTTGTGGCCAAAAAACCAAAAACATAAAACAGAAGCAGTATAGTAACAAATTCACTAAAGACTTTAAAAAATGGTCCACATCAAAAAAATCTTTTAAAAAAAATATATATAAGACAATACTTTTTGGACTTTGGATAACAGGCAGTACAGGATCATAAGGATGTAAGAAAAACAAACAACAAATAAGGTGACTCATACAATCACTCCAGTTTTCTGCCTAGAGGCAATTTCCAGACTGTGAGGCAGAATCCTGAGCATAGCTGGGAGCTGCTGCTGAATTGAAGAGACAGATAGTGTTCAGGAAGACTTAGATGGCTGGAATTTCTGGGGCAGAGTACCAGGGAAGAGGGACATGTGCAGAGAAAATAGCTCCAAAAATAAACTTAAGAGTACCGTTGAATCTGTTGCTAAATATCAGCACTAAGGTACATATGCATAAGGTGAAAATACTTGATGTTGGTCAAAAGAGAAACTGGAGCTATAATCAATAATTCCCAGAAATCACACAAGACTGTGAGATGTTTAAATGCTGGGAGGCTAGGGAAATTTCGTATTGAACATCCAGACCTTCAGTGAAGAGCTCAGAGGATCACACTTTAGTAGAGAGGCTAAACTAGCCCTAGAGTAAAAGCTATTCTAAATCTACGCTAAGGAATTCCCTCGCAGTCCAGTGGTTAGGATTCAGCACTTTCACTGCGGGGGCCTGGGTTCGATCCCTGGGTGGGGAAGATCCTGCGAGCTGTGCAGCCAAAAAAATAATAATAAAAATAAATTCACACTAATAAAGCTAAAAACAAGCCTCAATGGGATCAAGTTGATCTGTAAGTAATCTAAATGCCTGTTAGTACAATGCCCAACACTCTCTAAAGAAAAGCAAGACCTAGCATCCCACAATGTAAGAAAACAATGTTCAACAACCAATCAAAAATCATTAGACATACAAAGAAACAGGAAGATGTTATTCATAACCAGGAGAAAAAAATCAGTTACCAGAAACGGAATCAGAAATGACAGAGATGATGGATTTAGTGGGAAAGACTCTGAAAGAGCTGTTATGACTATGTTCAAGTATTTAAAGGAAAACATGAGCATAGTGAGAAGAGAAATGAAAGATATGATAAATATCCACACAGAATTTTGAGATGAAAAGTACATAATCTGTAATGAAACATTATATATACTGAAAAGAAACTCAATAGATGGGACAACATAGGCTGGACCCATCTAACAAAAGGACTAGGTCATTGGAAGATAGTACTGAAGGTTTCATGCAGAATGCAACACTGAGAGAGAGAAAATATATCAGAGAGAATATATAGAGTCCTACAGCTCAACAACAAAAAAATCCAAACAACCCAATTCAAAATTGGGCCAGGTACTTGAATAGACATTTCTCCAAAGAAGATTTACAGATGGCCAATAAGTACATGAAAAGATGGTAAACATCATTAGTCATTAGGAAAATGCAAATCAAAACCACAATGAAATACCACTTCACATGGATTAGGATGGCTGTTATCTCTCTCTCTCCCTCTCTCTCTCTCTCTCTCTCTCCCTCTCGCACACACACACACACACACACACAAACTGAGAGTAAGTGCTGCTGAGAATGTGGAGAAATTGAAATTGCAATCCTTGTGCATTACTGGTGAAATGTAAAATGTTACAACCACTGCAGAAAACAATTTGATGGTTCCTCAAAAAGTTAAACATAGAATTACCATATGATGCAACAATTCCACTTCTCAATATATACCCAAAAGGATGAAAAGTGGGGACTCAAACAGATACTTGAAAATCAATATTCATAACAGCATTATTCACAATAGCCAAAAGGTAGAAACAAACCAAATGTGTATCAACAGATAATGGATAAACAAAAAGTAGTATATACATAAAATGGAATGTTATTGAGCCTTAAAAAGGAAGGAAATTCTGATGCATGCTACAACATGGATGAACTTTGAAAATATTTTGCTAAGTGAAATAAGCCACACACAAAAAGACAAATATTGGGACTTCCCTGGTGGCGCAGTGGTTGGGAATCCGCCTGCCAGTGCAGGGGACACGGGTTCGATCCCCGATCCGGAAGGATCCCACATGCCACAGAGCAACTAAGCCCGAGTGCCACAACTACTGAAGCCCGCGCGCCTAGAGCCTGGGCTCCGCAACAAGAGAAGCCACCGCAATGAGAAGCCCACGCACCACAGCCAAGAGTAGCCCCCGCTCGCTGCAACTAGCGAAAGCTCGCGCGCAGCAACGAAGACCCAACGTGGCCAAAAAAAAGTTTTTTTAAAGACAAATATTGTATAATTCCACTTATATCAGTTATCTAGGATAAGCAAATTCATAGGGAAAAAAGTAGAACAGAAGTTACTAGGGGTTATGGGGGTGGGGAAGTAATGGGGAGTTATTATTTAATGGGTACAGAGTTTCTGTCTAGGATGATGAAAAAGTTCTGGAGATGGATAGTGGTGATGTTCGCACAACCTTGTGAACACACTTAATGCCCCTGAATTGTACACTTAAAAGTAGTTAAAATGGTAAGTAAATTTTTTGTTATGCATATTTTACCACAATAAAGTGTCAGAGAGAAGATGAGGGACATGGAAATTAGATTGTAAAGTTATATAATATGTCTGATAGGGTTAAAGAAGAAGAGAAAGGGGGAAATAGCAAAAAGGGCAACTTGGAGAAATAGCATTTGAGAGTTTTCCTGTATTTAAAGAATTGAGTCCTCACTTTTTAAAAAAGTGTACCCCGAGTACCAAGCAGAATAAAGATAAATCACAATCAAATACAGGCATATCTCATTGTCTTGTGCTTTGCTTTATTGCACTTCCCACTTATTGTGTTTTTTACAAATTGAAGTTTTGTGGCAAGCCTGCATTGAGCAAATCTATCGGCACCACTTTTCTAAAAGCATTTACTCACTTCATGTCTGTGTCACATTTTGGTAATTCTCGCAGTATTTCAAACTTTTTCATTATTATTATATTTGTTATGGTGATCTGTGACCAGTGATCTTTGCTCTGACTATTGCAAAAAGATTACAACTTGCTGAAGGCTCAGATGATGGTTAGCATTTTTAGCTATAAAGTTTTGTTTTGTTTTGTTTTGTTTTAGGCCACGCCACACAGCATGTGGGATCTTAGTTCCCCGACCAGGGATAGAACCCATGCCCCCTGCCGTGGAAGTGCAGAGTCCTAACCACTGGACCACCAGGGAATTCCCCAGGAATAAAGTATTTTTAAATTAAGGTATGTACATTGTTTTTTTAGACATAATGCTATTGCACACTTAATAGACTATTAGCAGTGTAAACATAATTTTATATGCACTGGGAAACAAAAATTTGTGGGACTGCTTTATTGTGATATTCGCTTTATTGTGGTGGTCTGGAACTGAACCCATAATATATCCAAGGTATGCCTGTATATTGTGGTGAAACTGCAAAATATCAAAGATTGAAAGAAAATTTTAGTTACTAACTCTACTACTCAAGGTAAATACAGCTAGGTGCTGTGTGTGTGTGTGTGTGTGTGTGTGTGTGTGTGTGTGTGTATATATATATATATACAGAATATTATTCAGCCATGAGAAAGAAGGAAATCCTGCCAATGGCAACAATATGGATGGAACTTGGGGACATTACGCTAAGTGAAATAAGTCAGACAGAGAAAGACAAATACTGTATGATATCACTTATATGTGGAATCTTAAAAAGGCAAACTCACAGAAACAAAGAGGAGAATGATAGTTGCCAGGGGCTAGTGGTTGGGGGAAATGGGGAGATGTTGATCAAGGGTACAAACTTACAGTTATAAAATGAATAAGTTCTGGGATCTAATGTACAGTATGATGACTATAGCTAATAATACTGTGTTGTATACTTGGAAGTTGCTGAAAGAGTATATCTTAAATGTTCTCACCACAAGAACAAAATGGTAGTTATGTGACGTGATGGAGGTATTAGCTAATGCTGTCGTGGTGACCATTTTGCAATATATAAGTGGATCAAATCAACATGTCGTACATCTTAAACTTACACAATGTTGTGTGTCAATTATATCTCGAAAAAGCTGGGAAAAAAGAATAAAAGCCTTTCACATGACCTTCCAAAGATCCAGTCTCTATTTTATAGATCCTTGTGGTCTTCCACTGGAACTGCTGTATCCAGTCAGGAGATAAGGGGAGAGCACACCAGCTCTTAACTGCCTCATATCAGAAGTGACACATCACTCACAGTCACATTACAGGGGCAAGAACTACTAGCCACATGGCTCTGCTTAGATGCAAGGGGACTGGGAAATGTAGTTTAGTTTTGCACCCAAGAAGAGAAAATTGGGTTGTTAATCACGTAGCTAGTCTCTGCCACAGCTACCAACGAGAGAAAGAAAGAAAAAAAAAAGATGATCTACATCAGAATGACAGTCTGATGACAGACTGCAAAACTAAAATTCAAGAGTGGGGAACAGTTTAACACAGACTCACAGACTGGCCCTAAAGTACATAGTAAAGGAAAAGATTTAGCCCACAAAAAAATGAAACTAAAGGGAAGTAGGAAATGAAAAACAACAGTGATCATGGGAATTATTTATATTTTGGTAGATTTGATGACCTGTTATATGTTGTTTTTTAAAAAAACATATATATTTTACCCGTAAAATTAACTAAAGAAGAATTTAAAAGGAGAGATCTCATTTGCAACAATCACAAAAATGATTGCGTCCCTACCAATCAGTTCAACCATTATTAAAGAATGTAAAAGAACATCTAAATAAAAAAAGAAAGAGAGGGTGTTTGAGGATGGTACATCAGTCAGCTTAGGCTATTGTGCTGATTTTGGAGGTAAGAATCTGTTGCCTCTACTATTCCTACAAAGTCCCAGAATTCCTCCAAATTCAGAATTCAGGGCTCACTCTATTCTCTCTCATTCTTGCTTGCAAAGTGGACCAAATCTTGGCTAGGTATATCTCTTACTTATAGTATCTCCCCAGATGTAGACAATAGGGGTGAAGCCACATGACTAATATTGTCTCCTGCCCTCTCTCCCTAAACCCATAGGCTCATTCAGCAACAATATCTGCCTCTCCGAGGTATCACTAGTGATACTTTACCAAATGTTTGCCACTTCATGATTGCCTTCTTTCTAGCCTTTAATAACTGTTTCTTTTCCAAACACCACTTAACTTCAGAGCCAATGCCACATCACTTGATGTTTTTCATGGCAGCACCCCACTTTTGGTCCTGATTATCTCCTTTAGTCAGTTTAGACTTAGTTATAAAGCAGTAACAAATGGCACACAGAAAGCTCTGTGCCTTAAAACAACAAAGTTGACTTTTGCTTTTGTTCCATTTCTATCCCAGGGCAGCTGTGGCTCCACTCAAGTCTGTCTTCATTCTGGCATGCTGGCTGAAGGGGCATGGCTGCTCTCATTGGAAGAGTGAAAGGAGACGTGATATCTCTTGAATTTTCGTTCAGAAGTGGTTAAAGTAAGTCATGTGGCCAAACTTTACCTCAAATGGACGTGGATATATGATGCTGTTCTAGAAAGAGGAAGTGAATATTTTGAATAATTGTGTCATCAACCACAGATATGAAAACTCAATATTGAAAAGACGTCAATTCTTCCAAAATAAAGTGGTTAGTTTGATGTAATTCAAAATAATTCCAACATGGTTATTGCTGCTGTTGGGGGTGGGAGCTGGGGGGATGCATATATGTATGTACTCAGTTTTGGTTTCTCTCATCTGTTTTGATTTTGCAGAACCTGCAAAGCTGATTCTAAAATTCTTATAGTGATACACAGTACCAACAACTGCTGAAGCCATTTGAAAGGAGACAATCAAGGAGGAGAGATTTTCTTTGAGCAATATTCTTCCTCATTATAAAGCTATACTATAAACTATGAGATTGGGACACTGGGACAGAAATAAACTCAGCAATTTCACTTCTAGGAATATAATGTAAAGATATTATTACACAGATGGTTACCAAGAGATGCTAAAGAATTTTTATCTGTGATTTGAATTGCACTGTTTACAATAGCATAAAATTGGAAATAACCTATATGTGCATCAATAGTTGAATGAATAATTTGTGGTACATCAAAAAGCAGAATGCTAGATTAACTGTTTAAATGACCCAGAGCTGCATATATCAATATGTCTAAATCTCAAAAACATACTATAAATAGAAAAAAGGAAGTTGCAGGACCCATAATTTATAATACCATTTATATAAAGTATTTTAAATGCAAGAAATAACACATGTTATATACATACAATATATAGAATAACTATACTAGCTATGTTTATACATATATGGAGTTATAATATTCATATTATTATGTGTAATATATAATTCTGGAACATATAACATCTTGGCAAATTCAGGAGAGTGGTGAACTTGAGGAGAGAGAGAGAGGAATGGGTTGGAGGGGTCAATACAGAGGGCTGCGTTGCTCTCTGATGTTTCATTACTTAGAACGTATCTGAAGCAAATATGGCAAAATGCTAACATTTGATAAAGCCAAGTGTTAGGTAGACAAGTATTTGTTTTTTTATTTTCCATAACTTAGTGTGTTTACAATATTTCATAATAAAATATTTCTAAGACCTAGCAATAGTCAGTTAACATTTTCTACTGGAAACTTCCAGACATCTACTACGCAGATATACATACAAATGTCCAAGTTCATGTTTTAAACAATATTGATCTCCTAGACTTTATAGTACTGTGTAACATTCTATTTTCACTCCAAGTATCATAAATAGCTTTTATGTTAATGCATATATATTAAAAATACCTTAATGGCTTATAATATTTCATTATACATTTGTATCATAATTTTAAACCAGTCTTGTCTTGTCATACATTTGTTTCCAATATTTCATTGTCATAGTTATTTAATAAATAACTATTAAATAATTATTATTTAATAATAATTATTTAATAAATGTCTTTGTCCAATTATGTGATTATGCTCATAAAAATTCCTTAAAGTGAAGATGCTTAAATAAAGGAAATGCACTTTTTAATGCTTCAACACATATTGCCTAAGTTATCCTTCAGAAAAATCTACTCCAATTTACACTTCAAGTGTGCCTGAAATTGTGTTTTTCCTCTATTTTAGTCTTTACCAGTTTTAATAATCTTTATTATTTAAAGATCCATTTTGGAAACCTTAACTTCCCAACTGACAGAGGGCAGCCAGGGCTGTTTCTCCATAACTGCTTGTCCTAAGACAGCTGTGTTTGCTTAAACATAAAATTTCTCAACAAACTAATTATAAATTGCATTTTGCTGAGTGATAAGAAATGTAACAAATCTTGGGAAAATATTGTCTATACCCTTGAGGCCAGTGCTATATATTTTATAATAGGTATTTTGAGCTCTGTAGGAAGTGTACATTTCTCTTTCATTTCAGCTGGTGACTTGTCCTGAAGTCTAATTAGTCTAATTGGATAGGGAGATTCAAAGGTTGAGAAAAGTACTCCAGAGCAAGAAGGTTTTTTTATTCCACTGGCAATTTCCTGCTGTTTCTTGAAATTGCCCTCAGTTCCCAAGTGACACTTCCCCTTTCTTTTCTAACAACAGACCAATGAAAATTAAAATCATGTTCCAGGTTTTGGTAAATGTGGGCCTCACCCTCCCAGTTTCTGGTTTGACAAGTCCTGCTGGGATGCAACAAAACAAAAAACTTTAATCAATGTGGTGCCATGTGAAATGAGATACCGAAGAGGTCACCTTGGAGGATCTTATTAAAGTTAACCCTTGTTACAAACTTCTTATTGCCTAAGAAATTGCTTAAGTAAAATAATAATGTTTTACATGGTTTTAAGTAAAAAAAATTACATAAGTAAACTACGTCCTTTGACTCCTACTATAGAATAGAAAGATCAGTATGTTTTTTGTTTTTGTTTTTAATAAATAAATTTATTTATTTATTTATTTATTTATGGCTGCATTGGGTCTTAGTTTCTGTGCGAGGGCTTTCTCTAGCTGTGGTAAGCGGGGGCCACTCTTCATCGCGGTGCACGGGCCTCTCACTATCACGGCCCCTCTTGTTGCGGAGCACAGGCTCCAGACACGCAGGCTCAGTAGTTGTGGCTCACGGGCCCAGTTGCTCTGTGGCATGTGGGATCTTCCCAGACCAGGGCTCGAACCCGTGTCCCCTGCATTGGCAGGCGGACTCTCAACCACTGCACCACCAGGGAAGCCCTCAGTATGTTTTTTTATTGACAAAAACTTACAGTGAAATCGATAGATAATTGGTTCTGTCATCTAATTATCATCAGAAATACGTCTTAAGATCAATTACTCTAAAACACCATTATTTTGGGCAGATGATCCTGTATCACAATCAGGCTTAACTGCGAGTGACAGCAACCCAAAAAACATCGCTTAACCCAGATGAAGTTTATTTCTCTCTCATATACTGAAGTATAGGGTTTATCTCTCACGCTCTGGAGTGCAAGAGACTTACCTTGGCCTCCAGCTTACTAGTCACTTTCTTCCTCATCCTTCCCAATCAGCATAATGTCACCAATGTGATGGATCAATGTGATATCCTGTGGGACTGCCCATATCCGTTTGGACTATGTGATTACAGAGGACAGGCAAGTTAATACAGCCTTGTGGCAAAACTGTAAATGCATATGTTTGTCCATTTCAGTTAAATGAGAAATGTTTCTGATCCTCTTTACTGATTGGGATAGAAGGGAACACATTTGCCAAATCAATGGCTGCATATCATGTACCTGACACCATGTTAATCTGCTCTAACATAGATACCAGGTCTGGCATGGCAGTTGTGGATGGGCCTATCAAGCAGTGGTCCATGATCATTCCCCAGGATCCACCCAGTTTCTGCAGGGTCCAGACTAGGAAATTTAAGGAATCATGAGATCCTTTTAGATCCTTAAGGTGGCAATAATCTACACCATCCCCTAGGATACAATATTGTCTTTGAGTTACTACTTTGGCTGCTGGGGATGAGGGTGAGGGAGTAAAGGGTAGAAGAATGGTTGTGTTTCATCCACTTGGTCTTCCCGATTGTAACAGCTCCCACATGCCAGGGAGCAACCAAGCCCATGCACCACAACTACTGAGCCTGCGTGCCACAACTACTGGAGCCCGTGCGTCTAGAGCCCTTGCTCTGCAACAAGAGAAGCCACTGCAATGAGAAGCCCGTGCACTGCAACGAAGAGTAGCCCCCACTCGCCGCAACAAGAGAAAGCCCGCACGCAGCAACGAAGACCCAACTCAGCCAAAAATAAATAAAATTTTTTTTAAAAAGTGGAGACATTTTAAGCTGGACTTTGGCCCCCATATGCCTCCACTCTAATAATGGGCCATGATGATGCTCTGAGTCCCTGCATATCAATATCAACCCAGAGCCTTTGTCCAATTGTCCTCAAAATGTCTGCACATTTCCCTTTCCCAACTGTAGGGGAGCAAAACGAATTCTTCTTCTACTCTTCTAGGTGCTTGGCTGAAACCACACTGTAATACAAGATAAAAAGGAGAAACACAAACAGAAGTTTAATAACATGTATAAGTCCTGTGTACATGGGAGATGTTTTCCTGGGAGATACCCAGGAAAAATGAGGAAAAACTCCCCAAGATGGGCCAAACCACCACCTTAAATACCATCTTCAGCTAAAGACAAAAGATGTTGCCTGCGTGGGGGGTGGGGGGTGGGGGCGGGGCAGGCGGTGGGAAAGCCAGTTATGGGAGGTTATCAGAAAAAGCACAGTAAATACGGGTAAGGTTGTTATGCAGGTATAAGTCATTGCCTTCTCCATTGATAAGAGTTCCTAGAGATTTAGTCATCCTTCTCTTCCTGGAACAGAGAGGGAGATACCCTTACAAACAGAGATTTCCCTTATAAATGTAAATGTCTCTTACAAAAAAGGATAACTTCTACTCTGTTTTGAGAGATTCTCCTGTGCCTGACATTTCTTAAAAATCATCAGCTCAAGATAATCCTTATGCTAAAGAGGCATATTTTGGGATGGCAGATTCTGCTCCCCTTCAAGACCAAAGTGAGCAAGAACAAGGAAGTTATACTGGGCATTTGCTGTGTGGGTAAAGCATGGTTACTTCCCTTATATGGAGCAAAGGGAAGTCTTGGAGCTGAGTCAGGTAACTTGGCTGAGCAGGCAAGTGCTGACTGATTGACCCAGACCTTCCTTTTCTGGGAAAGATAGCGTAGAAACTTAGTAAAGTTTTGGTTTTCTGATATGGGGCTTAGCATGAGAGACTCCACCTTGGGCCTAATCTGTTTTTTTTTTTTTTTAACACTGGGAAGTCAAAATATTTAGGGGCATGCCCCACACATCCTCAACCCATATATCAGATTCCCAGGTTGCCCAAAACGAGGCTCTGACCTTGGCATAATAGACTGCCTCAGTTGAGCATTCAATCATCTTTGAAGGTCAGTGAATATAACTATTGAATCTTGAGTTTTGTCTTCAGCTTTTTTGGCTTCTCCACTGCAGGAGATAAGGGTCTCTTTGTAAACTACCAAAGAGGCCTTCTGGCCTTCACACCTGTTTTTCAGTTGTTTACTAACTGCCCTGAGTTGTTCATTATCTCTCTGTAGGCTGTAGATGAACCTTAACAGCAACCAGAGAATTCCACAATTCCATTGTTCTTATATGCACTGCCACCTCCCCCTCATCTCACTCCCACTCAACATCTCTGGACTTTTCAAATCCTGGCGCCAGCCTGAGCATTCCCCTTCCAACAGAACCTTCTCCCAAATCACCACTAGTGTGAGTGTGAGTTAGGCCAGGAACTGTCTATGTCCTACATACGACCCAGGATGGGGGTCCTCATTGCCAGACAGGTAGTCAGTGACCAGTCACCAATTCCCATCTTTTTTTTTTTTTTTTTTGGCCGCGTGGCAGGTGGGATCTTAGTTCCCCACCCAGGGATGGAACCTGTACCCCCTGCAGTGGAAGTGCAGAGTCTTAACCACTGGACCACCAGGGAAGTCCTGACCAATTCCCATCTTTTCTCCTCCTTTCTCAGACCACTTCCAGTACCAACTGTGTCAGGTCCCCTGAGAAGCAAATGGTGAGACAGAGTGAAGAGTGCTAAAACTTTATTGGGGCTGTTTGATACTTGGGGAAAATGAAGAGAGAGGAAGCAGAAGTAAGAGAGAAAGCCTTTAAACTGTGATGCAGATTAGACACCTATGGGAAAAAAATGGAGTAGAAAGTAGAAACAGAGAGCAAGAACCTCAGGCTGCAATGCAGATCTGACAAAGTCTCAGCCAACCCAGTGGGGAGCTCTGAACAAAGATTGCCCATTAGTGAAGACCTATGTTTGGCAGAAATGGCCACATGATGCTCAGTCACTGGCTAGGGCTCCCCTGGAAGAGCAGGGCTTCACGATGATGTGCTAAGGCACATGCTAAACACACTGAATTTGGAGGCTGTCAGCTAACTGCACGCTTTGCAGCTGATGAACGAGTTCTTTCTTGAATGAAGCTACAAGTGGCACATCGTGTTTGCCATCGCAGGGGAAAACAACAGA
The DNA here is from genome assembly GCF_965194825.1 of Balaenoptera physalus. Lineage (NCBI taxonomy): Eukaryota > Metazoa > Chordata > Mammalia > Artiodactyla > Balaenopteridae > Balaenoptera > Balaenoptera physalus. The sequence goes on along the minus strand of NC_138903.1, from coordinate 28,342,773 downwards.
TGTCTACCTCATTTTCATCAGTAATATGAATACCTTCTATGCTAAACAAGTAAGTTATAGAGAATTTCATTCTCATGGTTCCTTTTTAAAGAAAATTGGCTCACGTACAACCTCCACAGGGAGAAAAGTAGACAAAAAGTATATAATCAATACTATAGTATTAATACTATTTATTAAGCACTGCTATTTTTAGATACTAAACAAGGTGCCACGTAGAAATTCTCTTTAACCTTTACACTATTCATTGCCCATGGGTAACCCTCATCTCCAAGGATGGACCATTTCACACTATTGGCAAAAGTGAACAGAACAGGGACTTCCCTGGCGGTCAAGTGGTTAAGAATCTGTGCTTCCTTCCAATGCAGGGAGCGCAGGTTTGATCCCTGGTCGGGGAACTAGGACCCCACATGCCGTGTGGCATGGCCAAAAAAAAAAAAGAAAAGTGAACAGAACAAAAGTTGCCACCTTCCCTGACTCAGGTTCAGGTTCACTCTGGTCCCCTTTCTCCCACCGTTTTATTTTTTGAACTCTAAATTTGTGTGCGACTTTGGCTGACACATGTTCCTGGCTTCATCTCTGGGTTTCTTCTCCTTTTGGCTACACCTGGTTTTCCTTCTCGGCTCCTCAGATACAGTGATACAGACCTTGGTCCATTTCCTGACCCACACACTGGTACCCTCAGGTCTCTGCTCCCAGTTATGAGGGTAAAAGGCACCCAACTCCATCTTCCTCCTACACAGGGGTTATCCCTGCTTGGTCTCCTTTAGTTGAGGAACAAGAAAAAATAACTAATCAGGCAAGATAGATGTTGTTACCCCAATTTACAGACGAAGAAACTGAGTCCCAGGGAATTTAGGTAATTGCTCAAAAGCTGCTACATTGTGTAGCTAGGTATACCAGGTATTGTTAAGAGACATTATTTAAAACTTGGGAAATAAGGGGAAAATTGGGTTGCCTGTCTTTCAATGCCATCTTGGGATGTTGACAGGATCACTTGAGGATTAATTATCTAGGGGATGTATCTGTATGCATTTGCCATTTACTATTAACTAAGGGCTCAGACTCTGAAGTTATATGGTAATTATTCTGTCCAATAGAAATTATAACTCCAAAGTTACAGTTTCATTGCCCTTTGGACATTACCCAGTTTTTTCTCTAACTTAGTAAATTTATTTCAAACTGCCTTTCCTGGTGGAAAACAAACATGCCAGTCCTCAAAATGTTCTTTGAACCAGCGTTACCATCTTACTGATCCCCTCATTAATGAATTGAATAAAATCATTGATCTATGTCCGTTCTGTATTTGTATGAGAGCCATGTTTTTAACTTTGGAAAATCAATCTTTGACACCATGATGTTTGACTTCAAAGTCCTTGGTCTTTCCTTCTATTAGATGACCTTTCAAGATGGGCATGCCGATATATACTGGAACAGGAAAAGAGCTGTGACCCTCTGAGGTTAATTTTCTCTAGAATTGAGAGAGATATCTTATGCTGCTTACCTCTGTTCATGTCAAGGATAGGCCCCCATCTTGGGTCATGTGTTTGCGAGGAGCTTTCCTCTTATAGTGATTTCTGAAGGAAAGAATAGCTCAGGTACATTGACCATGAGATGGGCCCCCAAAAATTGTTCCTGAGATTTTTGAAACCTTGAAACAAAGCCTAAATGTTTGAAGCAGAGGCTTGAATTCCTCTTTGAGGGCTCTCTTGCTTTGGGAAGTCGTTGGGAGACACAAAAGTAAAGCCAAGATCTTATTCCGGAATGGACTACGAAGTATTAATCTACTCTGTATACTGCAAAACATTGTGTTCCTTGTGGGGAGGGTGACATGCTGAGAGTTTATGCTGCTTTGTGTCATGGTAACTATTGATGCCTGGCTAGATGCTGGAGCCCCTTCTTCTACTCTAATACATAGAAATGCTAGATAAGATAGGAGAAAAAAAATGTTTTAAACATAGTTGAGCCCAAAAGCAAATCTCTGGGTGTCAGAAGAACAAGGAATGTTAGAATCAAAGCAGTGAGGAAGAATCGAAGCCAGGCAGCTTTTGGAGTACTGAACCTGAAGATGTAACTCAGGGGCTGCACTATCGACATGAGAACCGGACTGGAACCCAGGCTGAAGCAGCCAGTCAAATCAGGAAACCAGACCTAGGCTCTCTGAATAAAGGTGGGCACTAGAAAGGGGTTTCCTTGTCCTTAGTCAGAGAGTAGAAGTAGAATGTACATAAGAAGGGCGCCCACCGTGGTTCACTGGAGGAAACAGAGCTACTGCAAGAAACGGGAACCCTGAGCGTGATCTCTGCCGGGGGGTGGGTACAAGTTTGTACTACCTTAGAGTATGAGTTTCCTCTGCTGAGAAACTTACTTGAAACTGATCTGAATCTATGCATTTTGCAAGGCCAGAGCAGAGGCAAATGTTAAACCACCCAACTGAGATACCTCCTCAACCAGGGCACACAGAGGACTCTCATGGAAGAGAATTCCCACTGAAAATGAACTCACAGCAAAAAAATTACCAAGTACATGAGGACATTCTCTGCCCAGAGGGTCTGCTCTGAGTGATGCTGATAATCAAAGAATCCATTGCAAGGAACCACAGAGAAATGTAACAGATGTAGGGGAACCATCCTCTCCTTTTTCCTTTTTATTAATGAGCCTATTAAAAAGGAACATTTGCTTCTTTAAGCAATGGAAAGGGTTGTACCTTGGTTTTGGCACCACTGGAAGCTGATTCTGAGACAAGCAATTTAGTGCCAGCAGGTCATTCGGGCTGTACAGAAATCACCTGGGGGTGGGGAGAGATACAGAGAAGGCAAGGCAGATAAGGTGCATTTTTAAGCCAACTACTATGGTGGGCACCTGGAGCTTAACTTTATGGGGCAACTCTGGGGAAATGGTATAAAATACACAGCTCTGAATTATCCCACCCAAGAGAAGCCAGAGCTGGGGTATTAATAATGAGATATAATTTATAATGAGGGATAATAATTACAGTGAGAGTTTTGGCTGAGGGCTGTTCGCAGAGAGTTCATTCCCTGGCACTTCTGCCCTGCTGCCCCAAGCAGAGTAGTGCCAGGAAAAAAAACACAACACAACAAAACAAAAAACACTTTACACACAGAGATGCCGCTGCTAGCCAGTGGAAGTCAGAAAAAACACAGTGAAATGATTAAGATGGGAGGGCGATGGATGGGGCACTGAGAGTGTCAGCTACAAGCAACTTCGGACTGTGTCTCTGCCTTTTCATTCCCTTTACCTACCTGGGGGTGGAGAGAGCACAAGTAGAATATAGAGCCCCTTCTCTGGAGGGCATTTGTAAGTTTCTTTTTCCCCTCTGACTCTCTTCTAGTCCTGGGAAGCCTTTATATAGCTTTAGGTGGTTCTGATTGATCTGGTGTTCTTTCAAATCTTTCTGTGTCTAGCCTGAAGTCTTCAGGGGCTTGGCTTTTGATACCCAAACCACTTAGGCTCTTGTGATCCAAAATTTTTTCTCTCATAAATATCAGTTCTGCAAAGAGCTTCAAGAGCATATTTGTAACACAAAAGTAAATGATTCTTTTCTCTCTTTCTGCTCCTTTTAATAAGGGAAACGATGTGGGGTTATAAAGGAATTACTAATAATGAAAATTACATTGCTTTAAATTTCAAAATCCTCTTCTGCTACAGGAAATATGGTGCTGCTTTGTTTTCTATAAATCACCTCAAATTCTGTTTTGTCACCATTCCCACTGGGCAGGTGATCTCAATCATTATTGGAGCAACTCCTCCTGCTGTTACATCAGAATCCAAGAGCCTTGTAGAGAAAAGGGGAAAAAGCCCTACGCATTAAGGAATTTGATCTTGCCAAAAGAGTGGTCTGGTCTTTGTCCTCGGTTTTGGAGGTAACTTCTAAACACTTGGAAATTCCCTTGTGATAGGAGTGTCTTTGTTATGCATAGTGAGCTCCTTGGACCACACCTGATATTTTATGTTAGTGACTCAGGGTGGGAAGTTAGGTTAGGAAGACTAACCATAGAGAGGTGATAGGGAGGTGGGGGATGGAGATTCCATTCAACCACATTTCAATCAATCATACCTACATAATGAAGCCCCAATAAAAACTCTGAACAAATAAAGCTTGGATGAACTTCCCAGGTTGAGAATACACATGGAATATTGTTACATATCCATGTCAGAAGGGTAATGTATCCTGAGGACAATGGAATCTCCGAGTTTGGAGACTTTGGAACACTCCCAGACTATGCCCTATGTATACTTTTTTGGCTGATTTTAATGTGTCTTTTTCCTATAATAAATGTAACTGTGAATATAATAGGTTTCGTTGAGTTATGTGAGTCTTTCTAGGGAAATACCTAACCTGAAGGTGGTTTGAGATACCTCTGCTTAGCACTGTTGGTGGGAATGTAAATTGGTGCAGCCACTATAGAAAGTACTATGGAGGTTCCTCAAAAAGTTAAGAATAGAATTACTATATAATCCAGCAATTCCACTTCTGGGTCTATATCTAAAGGAAATGAAATCATTATATTGAAGAGATATCTGCACCCTCATGTTCACTACAGCACTATTTACAATAGCCAAAACATGGAAACAACCTAAGTGTCCATCAATGGATGAATCAATAAAGAAAAAGTTATATGTATATAGTATGTGATTATTTATATATATATATATATATATATATATATATAAAATGAAATATTATGCAGCCATAAAAAAGAAGCAAATCCTGCCATTTGCAATAAGATGGATGGACTGTGACGAGATTATGCTAAGTGAAAGAACTCAGACAGAGACGATTAATATTGTATGATCTTATCTGTGGAATCTAAAACAAAACAAAAAACCAACATCTTGGAAAAGAGATCAGATTCCTTGTTATCAAAGGTGGGGGTGGGGGAGGGGGAATTAGATGAAGGTGGCCAAAAGTCACAAACTTCCGGTTACAAGATAAATAAATACAGGTAGTCCCTGACGTATGATGGTTCAACTTACCATTTTTTGACTTTACAATGGTGTGAAAGTGATACACATTCCACAGAAACTATACTTTGAATTTTGATCTTTTCCCAGGCTAGGGATACGTGCGACAATATTCTCTCGTGACACTGGGCAGCAGAAGTGATCCACAGCTCCCAGTCAGCCACATGATCAAGAGAGTGAACAACCAATACCCTTACAACCATTCTGTACCCGTACAGCCATTCTGTTTCTCACACTCAGTAGAGAATTCAATAAATTACATGAGATATTTAATGCTTCATTATAAAATAGGTTTTGTGTTACATGATTTTGCCCAAGTGTAAGATAATGTAAATGTTCTGAGCACATTTAAGGTAGGTTAGACCAAGCTATGATGTTCAGTAGGTCAGGTGTATTAAGTGCATTTTTGACTTACAGTGTTTTCAACTTACAATTGGTTTATCTGGACGTAACCTCATTGTAAGTTGAGGAGGATCTACATTGGGGATGTAATGTACAACATGATAGTTAACACTATTGTATGGTACATTTGAAAGTTGCTGAGAGAATAGTAGATCCTAAAAGTTCTCGTCTCAAAAAAAAATTTTTTTTTTTTGGTAACTATATGAGGCGATGGCTGTTAACTAAACCTTGTGGTAATCATTTTGCAGAATATGTATGTCAAGTCAGTATGCTGTACACCGTAAAATTATACAATATTGTGTGCTAATTATATCTCAATAAAACTGAAAAAAAAAAGAAGGAAAGCCTTGCACTTCTTGTTAGTGTCAGAATTCTTGGGCAGAATTGGCAATCTGTTAGACTATGTCTTTAACCTGCAGTTTGGCCAACTCCAAGCAGGCCCCTCATCTTCATTTCATCATAGCTGATTATTTTGTTGTCAAAGACTGAGTTTCCCTTGAGATACAGCAGTCCTTTGCTTTGTGCCCTACGTGGGTCACGGAATTTGCAGAGGTAGGATCCACATAGCTATGTCCACCAAGCCCTTTGAGCATTGCTGCCTTCCTGAGATTCTGCCAAATCACTGCCCCTTTTCTCTCCTTATCAATAAACGTATTCATAGGAACACTGCTCATAATAGCCCCAAACTGGAAACAGTCCAAATGTCCATCAAAGGTAGAGAGGATAAATAAATTGTGGTATAGTCATACAATGGGATATTATACAGCACCAAGAATGAACAAACAACATGACACACAACAACATGGATGAATCTCACAATCTTAATGTTAAATGATAGGAACTAGAAACAAGAACATTTAGGAGAGTAGAATTTGCCACCCTAAAATATGTCTCTTTGCCATATTAATTGTTTTAAGCTCTTATGTTCCGAGAAACAGCAGACATAGAAAGGGCTCTGAAAACCAAGTAGGCGTTGCCCTTTTGTAAGAAACATTTACATTTGTAAGGGAAATCTCCATTTGTAAGAGGGCCTCACTCTCTGTACCTGGAAGAGGAAGATAACCAAATATCTAGAAACCTATCAATGGAGAAGGCAATGACTTAAATCTGCATCACAATCACCCTTGGTTACTGTGCTTTTCCTGGGAACCTCCCATAACTGACTCTCCCCACCCTCAGCCATCCTCTTTTTTGTTTAGCTGTGGATGGTATTTAAGGGGAAGGCTTTGGCCATTTTGGTGAGTTACTCAGTTTTTCTGGGTCTCTCCCCTGTACACATGTTAAATGTTTGTTTGATTGTCCCCTGTTAATCTGTCTCCTGTCAATTTAACTCTTAGACCGGCCAGAAGGACTTGGAAGGATAAAGGAAAATTTCTTCCTCCCCAACAAGTACAAACTGTATGGTTTCATTTATATAAATTTTAAAAACAGGTAAAACTAATCTAAAGTACTTAAGTAAGGATACTAGTTGAAGGATAGCAGAATATGCCACCTCCAAATATGCCTCTTTGGCATAAGGATTATTTTGAGGTGGCATATTTTTGAGAAAAAGTAGACACAGGAGAAGCTCTAAAATCAGAGTAGAATTTACTCTTTTGTGAGGGAAATTTACATTTCTAAGGTTAATCTCCATTTTTAAGGGTGTCTTTCTCCCTGTACCAGGAAGAAGAGGATGACTCCAAACACAAGGAACTCTCATCGTGGAGAAAGGCATGGACTTAAACTTGCTAATAATCTGTTTTTCTGGTAACCTTCCATAACTGGTCTCCTTACCCCTCTTGAAGATGGTATTTAAGGTGGTGTCTTGGGCCATTTTACAGAGCTTTACTCAGTTTCCCTGGGTATCTCCCATGTACACAGAAGGAATATATATTAAACTGGTTTTTTTTTTCTCCTGTGAATCTGTCTTTTATTACGGGAGTCTCAGGCAAGAGCTCAGAAGGACAGAGGGAAATTTACTTTTGGTGGTTATTCAAGGGGTAGTGACTGAAAGAATGCACAAGAGGGCTTCTGGGACCCTAGAAATAGTCTCTTTCTTGATCTGGATACTAGTTACATATGTGTGTTCACTTGGTGAAATTTTGTACAGCTACACACTTATGATTTGTGCATTATATATGTTATATTTCAATTAAAAGTTTACATTAATATGATATCCTGCTCTCCCTTTGCCCTTAGGGCCACTTCTCTTCAGTGAACTCAGGGTTTAGAAAAAATTCCAGGATGGGAGGTATCTTGTACTGACTTCTGCCTAGGGTGACCAACTTGTCCCAGCTTGCCTGGGACTTTCCCAGTTTTTGTACTGAAAGTTCCACGTGCCAGGAACTCCCCCTCCCCAAGTCCTGGACAAACTGGGAGAGTTGGTCACCCTGTTTCAGTCTACAAATATAAATTTGAGAAGGGGCATAAAAAGAATTGACTAACTTTCTGGAATGGGGGAAAGAAGAATATACATTATGCTCTCAATAAATTATCCCAGCACAATACTTAGAGCTTACTCATCCCCATAATTAACAAAAGTTCTCCTCTCTGTTTGGGCAATTAAAGGCACACAATATCACTTTAAAAGTCAGAATCTAGGACTTCCCTTGTGGCGCAGTGGTTAAGAATCCACCTGCCAATGCAGGGGACACGGGTTCGAGCCCTGGTCCGGGAAGATCCCACATGCCACGGAGCAACTAAGCCCGTGTGCCACAACTACTGAGCCTGCGCTCTAGAGCCCACGAGCCACAACTACTGAAGCCCGCCCGCGCGCCTAGAGCCCGTGCTCTGCAACAAAAGAAGCCACTGCAGTGAGAAGCCCACGCACCACAACAGAGTAGCCCCCACTCGCCGCAACCAGAGAAAGCCCACACGCAGCAGCAAAGACCCAACACAGCCAAAAATAATAAATAAATAAAGCCAGAATCTACATTAACCTAAAAGCTCAGGTCACACACGCGCACACACACACAAAGAACCATCTGAACCTAGATCCAGAGGGAGATATTCAGTTGGAAAGTTTACTTTTAGAAAGGTCAAGTTATTCTCTCTGAAGTTCCTGTAGACAAGTGATTTTAGAGATAGAGGTCCCTTGAGATCTACAGGAAATGCTATTATAATACAAATAAACCTTCATGCAATGCAGCTGTGACATTTGATACCAGAGAGAATATGACTGAAAATACACAGCACCACTCTGGCTTTTCTCAAATGCAAAGGGAATTGTCAGAGACAACTATAACTTGCATAGACAAAAACCAAAACATGTGAATTTCCATTTATAGTTCAAAGGATAAAGATGCCGGGCGGTGGGTGGTAAGGGTAGGCTGCAGAATAGCTACCAGAAATATTGACTTCCATCTTGGCCAAATATTTCCAAAATGAGAAGCCAGAAAAGAGAGGACCCAGTTTAAATGAACTTCTCAGTCAATAAGTCCCTTAAACAAAGTGTTGTTCCTTTAACGTCTTCCATTGCCCAGTGATTAAATAGGCTCCCACACAGCCCTGATTAAAAACATTTTCTGGGGCACATTTCTCCAATTCCAGTTCTATAGCACTTAATGTTCCCTCCAAAATTGCTTTGGGGAGAGCAATCTCATGTCAGGGAAATGAATTCAAAAGTGCTTCCCTACAAGGGCTGAAAGAAATTCGTACCTTTAATCCACAACTTGCAAAATACCAGGCTTTAGATTGCTTTTGGAAGTTCAGAAAATAAATTCAAGAAGGCTGATATTGAGTGAGGTAATCTTTAGCGAGTCTACATACACATTTAGTCTTTAAAACTATCATTTTAGAATAGGAGATTACCGATATTCTTCAGCAGAATGTACCGTTTTAACCAAGTAAACTATTTGGAGAGCATGTTTTGTAAGCTTTAGCTTTTCTAGACTATCTCCTTTTCAGAGGTTATACTTTAAACTTTTGCCAGACTATGTATTTAAATCCTGCTTGTACACAACTTAGCATTCAGCCACAGACCTCGAAGGGACCCCATGTGGGTTTATGGATCTTTTCTGTTTAGTCCCTTCTAGTATTTTGCCCGGCATAAACATCTCCCTCCACTGGACAATCTTTCTGGGGTTTTTTTGGCCACAGGGCATGTGGGATCTTAGTTCCCCGAGCAGGGATCGAACCCGTGCCCCCTGCAGTGGAAGCTCAGAGTCCTAACCACTGGAGTACCAGGGAATTTCCTGGACAATCTTTCTGGATTCATGGGTGAAGGGGAACAGAATTTGCCCCCCCAAAATATGCCTCTTTGGCATATTGATTATTTGGGGCTGATTATTATTATTTTTTTCTCATTTCATAAACTTCCTTTATTCAGGGGTGAAAACACGACTATCAGCAGAGGTAAGAGTCAGTATGAGCCTCATCTCTTCTAAGGAATCGTGTAAAGATTAACTTTCTAGATTAATGGTCTCAGTTCTCATTGTCACCTGGCTATTCTGATTTAGATTTCAAACTGAAGACATCCAAAACTAGATTACTGCTGCCACCTGCCCACCTCCCTGTCCTGTGCCCTTTATCTCAAAGGGAAAAACAGGCTTGTAGCTGCTCAGGCAAAGTCTAGGTTCGAGTCCTTTATCTCTCACCACCTGACTTAAACAGTGGCTGGTGAGCAAGAATCCCTAGTGAGAACATACCTGGATCCGACCAGTTCTCACCACCACAGCTCCACCAACCAGTCCAAACTGGCCCATGCCTGGGTGGTCGCAGACATCTCCTTCTTGCCTGCCTCTTCTCCAGCAGGTGGTTTTAAAGGCAAGTCCGAATGTGTCTTTCCCCAGCTCAGAACCTTGGGAAGTCCCCATCCCCTCGCAAGAAAACTGATCCTTAGCGAGGTCCCAGGCCCCACCTCTTCTTTATCACCTGCAGCTGCAGCCCAGGACTAGCCTGGGAGCCCTTAAGGATAGTGACGCCCTTTGTGAGCGCAGGTGAATGGAATCCTCATCCTTAGTGAAGGGGTCTGCAAATTGTTGAGCTGATTATTTTGGAGAGACTTCAGCCAGAGGAGAACCTCTGAAAATAGACTAGAAGCTGCCCTTTTGTAAGAAACATTTACATTTATAAGGGAAATCTCCATTTGTAAGGGTGTCTTTCTCTCTGGGTCAGGAAGAGGAGGGTGACTTTAAGTCTCTAGAACCTGTCATCCATGGAGAAGGCAGAGGTTTAAATTTGCATAACAACCTTACCCTTGTTCACCGTGCTTCTCTTGATTGTCTCTCAGAACTGGCTGCCCTCCCATCCTTCCAACATCCTCCCTTGTCTTTAGCTGGAGATGGTATTTAAGGTGGGGACTTGGGCCATTTCAGGGAGTCATTTAGTTTTCCTGGGTCTCTCCAATGCATACGGGAGGTATCCGTGTTATTAAACTTCTGTTTGTGTTTCTCCTGTTAATCTGTCTTTTATTACAGGGGGGTTCTCAGCCAAGAACCTGGAAGGGTAGAGGGAAAATTAGTTTTCCTCCTCTACTTGGACAGTGACGTGAACTGGGACAGTTTGCTTGGCCTGTGTCCACTTGGGAACGGACCCCCCACAGCCTTTTTCATGTGTGACTCTAATTCTTCCCTCCAAATGGATCCTCCAGCAAAGGCCATAACTCAACACAATTCCGGGAAGCATCAGGCACAGACATGATCCAAAGGGTGCCATTCAATTAGAGTTGTGTGGGGTCTAGACCCTGTCTCACCCTCCAGTTCGATTTCTGTTCACCTGAAATGAGGATTGGTCAATTGTTCACATTGCCCTTAAAGCCATGGTCTCCATGAATTTTTGATTGTTTACCCTATCAGTAAAAAGATTTTTGATCACACTCTCCAATATATATATACACACCTTTATTTATAAAATATAGACTCGTGCACACGAACACAATAAAGAATTTTTAAAAGCTTGAAATACAAAATAAATATGTATAGAACATCTAACAATTTTTGAGATCATCAGGTTGGATGAAAAAGCAAGATCCAAGTATGCTGCTGCCAAAAACCCCTTTGAATTTAAGGATGCAAATAGGTTAAAAGTATAAGCATGGGGAAATACATACCATACTAACACTAATCGAAATAAAGCTGCAGTGGTTATATTAATATCAGAGTAAATTTCAGAGCGAAAATAATAACAGAGGTGAGGAGGGAGACAAACCTTCAGTCTCTAGTAGAGTGTTCCTACTAAATAGCTTTCCTAGAAATCTGTAGCATGGCAGGTTGCTTGTGGAGAATTCTGGGACTTTGGCTCCAGTCATCATTATTTCCTTCTTGAAGACTCAGTAAATATGTATCACTTTGGACACTAAAAGAGAAAAGAAGCCATTTATTAACTCAGAGCACATAATGACATTACAACATTAGGACAATATCCTTAACAAGAAGAAAGGGAGATATGCTGCAGAAGGGTGTGAGGGGCAGAGAGAGAACCACAGAGTAGCCGAATGCCAGTGGAACAAAAGCGTGACTTTTTACCCAATGTGAACTTGATTGTCAAAGACCTTCAGACCTTGGCTCTACCAATCATCACCTGTGGGACTTTGGACAAGTTATTCACCTCTGTGAAGATCATTTTCCACATTTGTAATAGAATAGTAATAGAAACCACTTCTCAAATTTGTTGTGAGACCAGGAGACTATATGAAGATAGGGTGAAAATGTTTATTTCCATATTAATGTTGCCAATCATTTGGACCGGTGTCTTCTCAGCCATTATCTCCCACCAGAGATACACATCTGAGACACTGCATCACATAACTGTGTTCCCACAGTTTGTGCCCTTACTCCTCTCTCTTGGTTGAATATTCAGAGACATTAAACTGAGGTTAAACGTCTTTTTACCCAGTGTGATTGCTTTCATGAATTTTAATAATCTGAATTATATAATCCCACCATGCCTTCTCCTTGTTAGACTAGAAAAGATTCAACTCTCTTCCAACTACTTTGGTTAAATATTTTCCAGTATATCTTATGATTATTAAAAAGAAAAATACATTAATTCATTAACCAAATAAATATTTATTGAGTGTCCACCAAATACTGTGCTAGGTACCAGGTATAGAGCAGTGAACAAAATAGACCAAATACACCCTTATATTACATACCAGTATAAATAACTATAATAATACAAATTTCTTAAAATCTGTTGACTTTGTTCCAAAACTTCCATTGAGAATGGTCATTGTCACCATTCTCAAATAAAATTGGTATTCAATTTGTTTTTAGACAGTGCAAATTAATGAAGGTATCTTTAGTGCTAGAGATAAAGGAATATAGGGTAGATTTATCACACGAAATGAACATCAAGAAAATAACATATAATAAAATGAACATGCTGAGAAAAGAAAGAAAAATCTCTTGGTGACAATCATTAATTTTTCATTCTCTTTAAAGATTTATTTTATAATATAAGAAGGGAGGAAACATCAGGTATTTGGAATATATAACAAGCTCCAAATTCGCATTAAATATATCTGAAAGAGAATAAAAGAATTTGGGAAGTAATGTCAGCAGTCTGACAAGCATATTAAAAAAATTGTAAGAGTGCATGAGTTTTCTCATGTTTACAGTTATTAAAGTCACTGTGTAGCTGGTTTACTCGACTTTCAAAATCAAGTTTTGACAGGGCCCAGAAAGTCAGCTTCACTGCCAGTTATGAGACATTCTTTGAGCATTTATACCAATCATATCAAAGCTAGCAGAAGTTTAGCTGCAATTTTTTTTCTTGTGGGAGGAGCTTGCTGTTTCCTTTTTGAAAGTGAGTGCTTTGCTACTGTATGATATGGCAATCTGAGGGTGCCAGTTTTCTATTTCACTGCCCCCGTGCCTTCTACAATTGCTGACTCACTTTCTGGAGTGAAATTAAGAATCTGTCTGAATCAATAGGCATTTGTGGCAGAAAGTGCTAGTTCTCCCCCAGCATCCATTTTCCCTTTCTTCTGAGGAAATAGAATCTTAGCTAGGCACAGCATTCACAAAGGTCAGCAAGATCCTGGAAAGCAGCTCACAGGCATCAGAAGCAATAGCAGGGGGGTAAATAAGAAAGATTTACAAGTTTAACAGTGTCTGCTGCTTCTTCCTACTTTTAGCAATATCCTACAGAGGGATGGACCCCAGTCAGAGCTAGCCAGACAGCAACCAAAAATGCAAGAGAACATAGCTCTGTCAAGAGTCATTCTTTGGGCTTCCCTGGTGGCGCAGTGGTTGAGAATCTGCCTGCCAATGCAGGGGACACGGGTTCGAGCCCTGGTCTGGGAAGATCCCACATGCCGCGGAGCAGCTGGGCCCGTGAGCCACAACTACTGAGCCTGCGCATCTGGAGCCTGTGCTCCGCAACAAGAGAGGCCGCGATAGTGAGAGGCCGCACACCGCGATGAAGAGTGGCCCCCACTTGCCGCAACTAGAGAAAGCCCTCGCACAGAAACGAAGACCCAACACAGCCAAAAATAAATATAAATAAATTTTAAAAATAAATAAATAAAATAAAAAATGTTGAGAAAAAAAAAAAAAAGAGTCATTCTTTGCCTGTGGCCTGTGATTTCAGAGCTCCACACAATTGAAAAAGCCATCTGCTTTCTGCAACTCCACAGTGAAGCAGTTTAAAGGGGCTGCCAAAAAGGAAGACTTGGCAAGAGATAATACTGCGGCTCCCCAAGGACCTTCCTTCTTGACAGGCAAATGAGAGCTGGAGCAGAGGTGAAGAGCATACCTCTACTCTCCGTACCTGCAGGTTCTGCATCCGTGGATTCAACCAACCTAGGATAGAAAATATTCAGGAAAATAAAAAATCCAGAAAGTTCCAAAAAGCAAAATTTGAATTTACCCTGCTGGCAAATATTTATGTAGCATTTACATAGTATTTATAACTATTTACATAGCATTTACATTGTATTAGGTATCATAAGTAATGTAGAGATGATTTAAAGTATACGGGAGAATGTGTGTAGGTTACATGCAAAGACTACGCCATTTTACATAAGGGACTTGATCACCCCCAGATTTTTGTACTGTGGGGTTCCTGGAACCAGTCCCCCTTGGATACTGAGGGACAACTGTATTAAGGATGACAGTTTCCCACCCGAACCTACTAAGAAGAGCTTAAGGAAGCAGTCATCAAGTTGAATGAGAGGAAGCTGAGTCAGCACAGAGAACAGTGAAACAGTAAGAGAATTTGCCTGGAAGAGACCTTGGGCTGTGGTTACTTCTTTTTTTTTCTTTTGTTTTTCAAACATGAGTTTCTTTTTTTGATTGTCTATTTACATTTCTTTATTTTAATGAATATTTTATTGTTGGATCATCCTTTATCCTCTGGAGTGGTGCTTGGGGCCTCTCTGACACTCTGTCTACTCATTACAGGCCAAGGAGAGGGGCTTTTGGGTGGGGCGTAGTTGCAGGGCCTTCTTGAAATACTTGGGAAGCAGGAAGCCGTCAGCATTCCCTGGAATCAGGATCACCCCATTGAAGGAGAGGAAGAAGGGTATTTCATCTGCCAGGGCCAGGGGCCCATTGATGAACAAGGCCGCTTCACAATTTGGCCACATGCCACTGATGACACCGTGCACAGTCCCCAGGCAGTCCTGAGGCCAGGTGGATGTGCATCCTTCCCCAGCAGGACACGCCTTTGAGCAGGATGCATGGCCAGTGCTGCCAGAATGTGCCATAAACAAGCATCAGGGGCAGGGCCTGCGGCGTTGCCAAGGGCATCAGATCCAGCTCAGGTACTTGCAGGAAGTGACCAAGATTGGCCTGGATGAGAGCCAATGCCGGGGTCCCCTGGCTGCAGTGTGAGCCACTGCTTCCCCACCACTTGCTGCACATCTTCAGCTGAGAAGCTGCGGGACTGGGGCAGCTGTAGGAGGGTGCCCAGGGGCAGGAAGGCTTTGACCCCCACGGGAAGCCCCAGCTCCAGGGCTCCATGACAGGTCATAGGACCAAGTTTTGGGTACTTGCACATCTTGGTCTGGTTCCTGGGGTCTGTGAGCCCGTCTATCCCTGGGCCCTGCTGCTTCCTGCCTCTTTCTTCCAGAGAAGTTCATACTCAAGATAGACTCCTGCTGTCCGGCAGTGCGTTACTTCTATATGTAATTGACAAACAGCAAATACAACAGAAGCCTATTATTAAGTGTTACAGGAATCTGAAAGCCAAAGAGACCAAAAGCCTGGCAAATGCCCATGATTATTAGAGTCAGTGTAGGGGAGGAAAAATTATTTTCCCTCTAACCTTCTGGATTCTTGGCTGAGACACCCCTGTAATAAAAGACAGGTTAACAGGAGAAAAACAGAAGTTTAATAACATGTGTACTTCTCTTTATACATGGGAGATACCTAGGAAAACTGAGTAACTCCCCCCAAATGACCTGAACCATCACTTAAATACCACCTTCAGCTAAAGACAAAGGAAGATGGGGCTGGGGAAAGTGGGGTGGGCGGAAAGCAGGGGCAGTCAGTTTGGGGAGGTTACCAGGCAAAGCACAGTAAACAAGGGTATGGTTGGTATACAGATTTACGTCATTGCCTTCTCCCTTGATGAAGATTTCCAGACATTTAGAGTCATTCTCCTCTTCCTGGTACAGAGAGGGAGACACCCCTACAAACGGAGTTTTCCCCTATAAATGTAAATGTCCCTTACAAAAGGGTGACTTCTACTTGGTTTTCAGAGCTTCTCTTGTCTTTTGCTTCTTGAACTTAACCAGCTCAAGATAATCATATTTTGGGGTGGCAAATTTTGCTCCCCTTCAGTAGTAATGGAATTGTACTTGGAAGTTTCCCTTGGTGATGGGGATGTCCTATGTACAGGAAGAAGAGCACACATAGATGTTTACGTGGCCAGAATAGCAGAATGGCAGAGGCCAATAGTTTTCCCCCAATATCTGTTTGCCTCTTCTATTATCATAATAGAATTTTGAGCTGAGTACATGACCACCTAAAATAAAAACTTCACTTCCTAGTCTCCCTTGTACTTAGATGTGGTCATGGAACTAAGTTCTGGCCAGTGGTGTGTGAGAGGGAGGGGGATTACCAGTTATAGGGGAATTGACATCAGGTGAGTTCATCATTAGTTACCAGGGAAACCAGTAGAGGGGCACGCCAAAGAAGGTAAGATAGGATAAGAATAATCACTACCTGGGGCCTGGGGCAAGTATCAATAGTAGGAAGGTCAGTCATGTGTGTATGGTAGAGGTGAAGCAAGCAAGAGAACAGCCATCTTGTGTGGCCTGACCATACAACCTATTTCATGCTACACACTATGCTAAGTGTTTTGTATTTATATTCATGTATTTGGTCTTCACAACATTTTTTTTTTTCGACCGCGCTGCGAGGCATGTGGGATCTTAGCTCCCCAACCAGGGATCGAACCCATGCCCCTTGCAGTGGAAGCACAGAGTCTTAACCACTGGACCACCAGGGAAGTCTCTTCACAACATTTTATATAAGGGAAACTGAGACTTGAAGAAGCTAAGCAAGTCACCCAGGGTCACATAACCAGGAAGAGCTTTGAGCGGGTTTCAAATCCAAGGGTGTCTGACTTCAGAGTCAGTACTCTCAACTACTAAACTGTATTGCCTCTCATGCCAAAATAGCAACATCTATAATGATGATAATGTACAATGCTGGAAAGACTGGTAAAGTGGTTTACTCATCCATTACTGTCCAATTTGCTTTCAGATACCTTGCTGCCCTTCTCTTGCCCTCTGTGTCATAGAAAACTATATTTTCCAAGTTCCTTTGTTCTCTGGCCTCTGGGTAGGTTTTCCCAATGGACAATACTTGCAGAAGATTGGAGAGCAAGAAGATGCAAGAGTCCAAAGTATTTTTCTCTGTCTCTTTTTCTGTTTCTTACAGCATCTCTTCCATGGATCCAGCTTTTCCCAAAGCAAACCTTCCTTGATGATCCCAGTTACTACTGGAGAGTTCTGACCAGGCAGACCCAGTCATGGTTCTAGTTCCCTTCAGATGGCCCTAGTTTCTGCCCTCTGGTAATACCACCTCATCCATCCCCAAAGGTGGCAGAATTTTTCTGCTGTTGTCAATCTCTGGGTTATTTCACTCCTGACTTCTTAGCTTCTCCATTACTTGTGAAGTCAATTTCCTGTTTTCTTTTCCCTCTGTTAAAAGTACTAGAGTGGTTTTCATGGTTTTTGCTGGAACCTGACTCAATACACAGACAATATACCCCTTTTGGGAATAAGAGCGGTATTGATGATCATACATGTTGACCCCGTTTTCTATGCTGAAAAATGTATCCTAAGGAAATAATTTAACAGAAACAACAACAACAAAAACTGCACATGTGTCCATTTCAGCATTATATTTAATATCGGAAAATTGGAAACCACCTAAATGGCCAATATTGGAAGAATGGACTAAAAAAATGAGGGTACATAACATGATGGAGTAATGTGCAGCTGTTATAATTACTGTACCAGTCAGCTTTTGCTAGATTTTGCTGCAGTAGCAGATAATCCCCAAATCTCAGTGATTTATCACAGGTTTATTTCTCACTCAGTTACCTACCCTTTGCAGTTCAGCTGTAGCTCTGCTTCATCCCAGGACCCAGTTGGAAGGACTAGCTCCATATTGGTCTCAAAGCAGTGAATAAAGAGCAAGGATTGACTAGTACAATAACTCCTACAGCTTATGCTCAAATGCGGGATGTATCATTTCTGCTCAGATTCCACATGACCAAGCCTGATTTCAATGGGGCAGACGCCACTTCTATGGGGAGGCCCACCAGAAATTGGTTCCGCAGAGATGGCACCAGAGGAAAGGGATAGCAAATATTTTCAACAATAATAAAATCTTCCACAGTAATGAAGACTGTGAAAGTAACATGGAAAATGTTTGATATAATGATAGGTAAAATAAGAATCTACAGAAAGATTTTACATATACTAAAATCCATTCTAATCTGCTTCCTGGGCATATGAAGTTAGATGTAGTCATATGACTAAGTTCTAGTCAATGACACTATCTACCTGGAGACAGCTTTAGATCCCACAAGATCCCACAGGACTGTCCCATCCCTCTCCATTTCAGATGCCAATCGCAAGTCCAGGTTGTCACCTGTGCTTCTGAACAACTGGCTATAAATTGGCTGTTCCCATGACCCACTCCTCAGGTTTGATTAATTTTGCTAGAATAGCTCACAGAATTTAGGAAAACAGTTTATTTACTAGACTACCTGTGTACTATAAAATGATATAACTCAGGAACAGCCAGATGGGAGAGATACCTAGTGCAAGGGATGGGGAAAGAGCACAGAGCTTCTTTACACTTTCAGGACATGCCATCCTTCCAGAACCTCCATGTGTTTACCAACCTGGAAGCTCTCCCAACCCTGTCCTTTTGGGGTTTTATGGAGACTTCATTAAGTTGGCATGGTTGATTAAATCATTGGCCATTGGTGAGTAATTCAACCTCCAGTCCTTCTCCCCTCCCCACAGGTTGGGGGATGGGACTGAAAGTTCCAACCCTCTAATCTTGGTTGTTGGTTCCCTTGGCAACCAGCCCCCATTCTTAGGGGCTTTCCAAAAGTCACTTTATTAGCATAAACTCAGGTGTAGTTGAAAGGGGCTTATTATGAATAACTAAAGTCACTTTTAGAGCTCTTATCACTTAAGAAATTCCAAGGGTTTTAGAACTCTGTGCTAAGAATGGAGACAAAGACCAAATATATCCCTTATTATAAATCATGTTAAAAAACAAAATTCAACTGAGTAAAATTTAAAGATCTTATTGGCTTTATTCAACAATTCATGGATTGGGCAGACCCCATCTAACAGATAGAAAGGAGCTCCAGAGAGCTATATGAAATGGAAGACTTTTATAGGTAGAAGGAGGCAGGACAAGGAAGTTATTCTAGCAAAGAGGTGATTGTTTCAGGCCAGGTCACCTTTCTTTGGGGGGTGGCAGGGGTCTATCAGGCAGATTACCTCACTAGTACTGACCAGGTAATTCCAGATTGACTGGTTTAAAGTTCCACTTCTGAAAGAGGTTGAAACTGCAATTTAGATATTATAAGTCTCAGTTTGGTATCGTGAGCTTAGCACAAGTGACTCCATTTGGGGCCTGTTGTCCCCTTTTTAACAATCACAATATCAAAAGGACTCACTCTCATGTACCCTGATTTACCATCTCCCAGCTATTCCCTCTCAACTTTGTATGTGGATGACCACAGGTCAGAAAATTATAGAGTGAGAAGTTAAGGAAGAGCACCCTCTGATCAGGAACACAGGATTCGAGAGTCAAACAATGATCTCTTCAGGTGTGAAAAAGAGAAATTCTAAAAAATTCTCCACGTAATTTCTCCTTGGTAAAATCGAAATAATAATAAACTTTAACTTTGAATATTTATTGTTTCATTTATAAGAACTGAACATGGGACTTCCCTGGTGGCACAGTGGGTAAGAATCCACCCGCCAATGCAGGGGACACGGGTTCAAGCCCTGGTCTGGGAAGATCCCACATGCCACAGAGCGACTAAGCCCGTGCGCCACAACTACTGAGCCTGCGCTCTAAAGCCCGCGAGCCACAACTACTGAGCCCACATGACACAACTACTGAAGCCCGCACACCTAGAGCCCGTGCTCTGTAACAAGAGAAGCCACTGCAAGGAGAAGCCTGCACACTGCAACGAAGACCCAACACGGCCAAAAATAAATAAAATTAAATTTAAAAAAAACAAAACTGAACATGTATTTACTCGTTTTCATTATGAGTTTACGCATGACCTCCTGCGGGACAATCTCCCCAGACAACCGTCTACTTCCTATAACTTTTGCCAACTTTCACTCTCCCAAACACTTTCTCCAGACCCATAGTTTCTAGAACACCAAAGGCATGAACCATGGCTTCATTTGCTACACTCCATTACGCTTATTTATGTGACATTTTTTCCAAAAACTGGGAAATACCTTGAAGCCAGGGACTTTGCTTTACTCACCTCTGTTTTCTCAGAACCTGGCTCCGTAAATGTATGTGGAACAATGAATGAATTCCTATGGCCATGAATAAAGGACGCTGGCTGTTTCTGATGTTCCTGGCAGAGAGCTTATTGCATTTGCGAAGGGAAGACCCAAACTCCCATCTTAGCTGGACCGGTTACCTATTACCTTGGGCAATTCACTTAATCTCAATTTTCATCTGTCAAAGGTCTTTTTTTACTAACCCATGTTTACTATGAAAAGGAAACTGTGTGGTTCAGAAAGACCTCAAGACCACCTGGGAGAGAAAATGGCTGAAACAAAAGCATTTTTTATGTGTATTGAGGGGTTGGCTATGATCTTCCCAAGAGCAAAGAAGATTTTCAGTTACAGTATTTTGTAAGCACTATCAATCAATAAATTACTTTTGGTGAGAAGGCATTTAAAATTTCCCTTTTTCCAAACTCACTGTGTCATTTAGGTTCTCCAGGTTCCTTTTGTAGAATCACAGTTAATTTAACAGATGCTTATTGAACACTTAAGTCTTGAGAACTTATTATGTGTTGGGCACTAAGCACTAGAGAAGGATATTTTAGTAATACAGAATATAAATATTTTTGGTCACTTTGCCTTCCCTATACTCAATCATTGCCTTGAATATTCAAACCATTAATTTCTTATTCATTCCTAGTTTATCAGTTTAGATTCTTTTGTTTGCAAGCAACAGAAAATTTATCCCAAATAGGCTTATGCAAAAGGAAAATGTATTAGTTCGTGTAACTGAATAGTATAGAGCATAGGGCTGGTTTTAGGTACTGTGTGATGCAGGAGTTCAAATGATGTTCCCCAAACCTAGTTCTTCTCTGTCTCTTTCTCTTTCTTCATGTCTCAGTTCACTTCCTTTTGGTTGGTACCATTCTTTAGGCAGGAGTTCCCACTGCAGTCACGAAATGGCTATAGAAACTCCAGATCTTCTAAACACTCAGAAAAAAGTGAGAGTGTCTTACCTGGATGTCCCCGCAAGAGCCTCATTACATCTGATTGGCTCTGCCTAAATCACGTACCCACCTCTGAACCAATTATTGTGATCTGAGGAATTTGAGGCTCTGAATGGCCAGAGTAATATGATCATCCTTGGAGCTGGAGGTGGAGGCAACTTCACTAAAGGCAAGTACATTTAAAGAGGAGAGTAGTTTCCTCCATCCCCCAGCAAGGGAAATCTGAGAGAATTACTAGAAGAAGGGTTGGTAGATACTAGACAAATAAAACAACTCAGTGCAATTATACATAGGTTTACTATACAGAGGTCTAAGATTAAGTTCTCTGGAAACAGATTTTGAGATGAGTAACTGAGTGCAGAAGGTGATTGAGAAATCCTCTTGGAAAATACACCTGTAAGGATGTGAGGAAAACAAGATTGGAGAGAGGGAGACCCTGATCCATAATGAAGTTGCAACCAAGGCTTCAGCCTGTCTCACATGGAGCGCTGGAGCTGGAATGGTCCTTCAGAGTTGTCCCAAATTAACGCAAAGATGCCAAGCCTTTATAGTTCCACATCAGCCAGTCATTGGTTGTGGGCCATCCACTGGGAGAGTGCGTAACCTTTGTGAGGCATACGCCTGAAGGCAAAGGCAATTCCCAGCGAGGGACACATGTAAGCTGTTGAGAACCAGTAGCCCCAGCAATTCAGGAATAGATACATTACCCTGAAGAGGGGATCTTGGCGGAGCATCACAGTATTCACTACAAATGTTCTATACCGTTGCTGTAATCTTAGTGAGATCACTCCATATGAATTCTTCCTAATTCACCTACCCGCTCATTCTCTTCTACCTGCCTAGCCAAAAACAGTGTTTTCCTTTCCCTTCTCGGAGGGGTCCCATCCACCATTATCCACCCACTGGATCTGTAGCAAACCTACTTTGCTGGCTTCCTAGAGAAGAGATTTTTTTAAAAAAGAAATCTATTTGTGATTCTTTCAACTTAACAGTTGAGGAAGGTGGGCTCTGTCAGCCTGTGTATGAGGATTCTCTTACAGCATCATTGAGCTGATCTAGCATTAAGGAAAGTCACAATACATTTATTTAGCAGTAAATATTGAACATATTGTCTATTTGAAATGGACTTTTGGGGGAAAAAATTTAAAGGTTACTTTGTACTGGTTTAGAGAACTGGCTCCCTAAATGTTTCTATCCCTATTATTAACTGACTTTTGACTCCAAACAGGAAAAAGATGTTGGGCCAATTTTAATGAAACTCTTTCTTCTGAGAGAAAGGTTAGCTCTCCTGAGATGACTGCCTTGGTAGAATTGATCCAGTCGGGAGTTGACCCACTGGATGGAGGCACTGGTGTTTAGTAGTGGGGTCTAGCAGAGAAAGGGAGGAATGTGAAAGGATTGATCCTGGCCACCAGCTGGTGTTGCTGAGATTGGTGTACTATATGCATCCAGTTCGGGTGACAGCCTGAGACCCAACCCTATTCCTCTGGCTTGTTCCAAAAAGAGTCCTGGTGAGTATAGGTGAATCACGTTCCAGGAGGAGCACTAACCCATTATCCATCACCAGATATACAACTCCCAAGTAGGAGAATTTTGAAAAAATGGGCATGTCCTGTCCTGGGACCAAGGGTAAAACGGTGGGGGTGATGGGCAACTGGTGTCTCTTCCTTCTTTGTCTTTTGCACTTAATTAATAATTTTTCCCCTCTTTAGGTGTCTTTGTATAAAGGGGCTCAATTCTGTTGTTCGTTATGATAGGGAAAGTGAGGGGAGGCTACCTTTAGTTCTTCCAGCAAGCTCAGAAGGCATTCTGACACACTCATTATTTAGGGTACTGGCCAGTACAGGGGCAAGTACTAAATGAAGCTTAGGTGGGAAGCAAAGTAGATTATAGGGGAAATTTTAGATTATAAGGAGCCCCTTTCCCATTGAGAATCACCAAATCACAAGGTAAAAATAAATCAAGGGGTCTACACAGAAGTGAAAATTAACATAATTTAAATATAGTATTTTTAGTACAAATTTGTCTGAAGTTGATCCTGAAAATTCATGCTGGGTTGCAGGCAAAAAGCTAACTGGAACCAGAGACCTGCCCTTCTCCCAGAGGGGTGGGTTGCACCCAAGCTCAGCTTCCCGTGGGACTTCCTTCCCTCACAGAAGGCCTGTAACATCTTATCAGCCTCAGAGTCCCAGATAATGCCTATAAACAGCTGGCACCCCAAATCCAGATTTCCTAGCACCAAGCAGCCTGTCACCAATAAGTTTCCTCATAGGCTTATTCTACAAGAAGGCAGAGCAAATGATCCTGCCAACAGAACCCAGGCTGGCCCTTCAGGTCCAACAAGGGTTCCCTCTCATTAAGGCACAATCAGCTACTACTGGCCCAATCCACCACCTGCAGAAACCAACACTGAGCCATATTATGGCACTGTTTCTCAAGGAGACCAGCCAGCCACTTGGGCAAATTGATTACTTTGGATCCCTTCCACAGGGGGTGTGTGTGTGACAGTGGGGCAGAAATTCATTCTTTCCAGAACTGATTCAGACTCTCATTATGAGTTTGCCTTTCCTATTCACAGTTCCCCCAGCAGCGCCATCATTCAAGAGTTTACAAAACGGTCACCTATTGATGTGGTATCCCACACAGTACTGCCTAAAACCAATGGACCTGTGTTACTGCAAAGGAGTTGTACATGACCATGAGAATCACTGGTCTCATCATATACCTCATCGTTCAGAAGCAGACAGTCTAATGAATGGCCCATTAAAAGCCCAGCTAACATTTTAGATTTTAGACCATACTCTGTAGAGCTGAGGTGACTTGGTGAGAGGGAGTCCTTGTTGGTGCCATGAATTGCCTCTATTCTTTTTTTTTAACATTTAAAAAATATATATTTATTTTATTTATTTAGTTGGCTGCGCTGGGTCTTAGTTGCGGCACGTGGGGGTCTTCATTGCTGTGTGCAGGATCTTTAGTTGTGACATGTGAACGCTTAGTTGTGGCTTGTGGAATCTAGTTCCCTGACCAGGGATCGAGCCCAGGACCCCTGCATTGGGAGCATGGAGTCTTAGCCACTGGACCACCAGGAAAGTCCCCAAATCGCCTCTATTCTTATCACCATAAGTAACCTTGGGTGAGGCCAGAAGAAGTGCTGCCCAGCTGAGCCCAACACAAATTGAGAATCTATTGCATAATGAGCAAATAAAATGTTTATTATATTAGACTATTATGTTTTAAAGTGGTTTGGTTACATGGCGATAGTTTATTAATTCAACAAGTGAAGCCAAAAATATCTGAAATGGTACATGTGTCTGATACAGCTGAAGAGGATACATTTCAAATTCTACCACATTCTTTTTGTTAAATTAATTTTTATTGGAGTATAGTTGCTTTACAATGTTGTGTTAGTTTCTGCTGTACAGCAAAGTGAATCAGTTATACGTATACATATATCCACCTTTTTTAGATTTCTTTCCCATCTAGGTCACCACAGAGCACTGAATAGAGTTCCCTGAGCTATGCAGTAGGTTCTCATTAGTTATCTATTTTATACATAGTAGTGTATATATGTCAATTCCAATATCCCAATTCATCCCACCCCCTGCTTCCCCTCTTGGTAACCATAAGTTTGTTCTCTACATCTATGACTCTATTTCTGCTTTGCAGATAAGTTCATCTGTACCACTCTTCTAGATTCCACATATATATAAGAGATATTATACAATATTTGTTTTTCTCTTTCTGACTTACTTCACTGTGTATGACAATCTCTAGGTCCATCCACGTCTCTTCAAATGGCACTATTTTGTTCCTTTTCATGGCTGAGTAATATTCCATTGTATATATGTGTCACATCTTCTTTATCCATTCATCTGTCAGTGGACATTTAGGTTCCATGTCCTGGCTATTGTAAATAGTGCTGCAACGAACTTCTGGGAGAGAGCTTCTAGGGCCTTCCCTAAAGGCTCATCAGGAGGTGGCAAAACTGGCTGTGCGACTTTGTATCACTCAAACACTTCCACCAGCTTAAAAAAGAGAAGACTAGAAGGGAGATTTTTATTAGTTATCATCTTTGAGAGAGTGTTGTTGTAGATTTTCTCTCCCATTGGGGAAGGCAAAGCCAACTGAGGGGGATTCTGAGCTGAGTGAGGAGTGTCTTCAAGATGTATCACTCTCCAGCTGCTTGGTTACTGAACTGCAGCTACCTATAGGTCCAATCTAGAGAGAGAATATTAGGGAGAGCCAACCACGTATCTCTGGAGTTTGGAGAGCTGTGTTGATATAGACACTGCTGCCTGCTTCTTGCCAGAAGAATTCTGAAGGCAGGAAGCTTGCCAAGCAGCAATGACAGGGTAGCATGTCTGTTGTTCAACATGGCCACGATCTGTGAGTTTCCCACAGATCAAGTGACTTTCGCAGAAAGCAAAAAAGCTTGAGCCTCTTGCTTGTGCCCTGCCAATGGATGAGGAGATACCAGAAGTAAGAAGTTCTGGGTATTCTACAAACGGCAGGAACTGAGAAGAAGTTAGAAAAGCTTGATTCATATCAAACAACTGTGCCATGAGGAACGTGCTGAAGAATCACACTCACCCCGTGAGAGAGCCAGCATTTGGATGCCCATCACATAGAAAGCACTGACAGCCTAGAGAGGACTTACAGCAGCATCAAAAAGTAAAAGAGACAAGGGGCTGAGGAGAGAGAGGCCAGATAGAAGAAAGAGCATCATTTGTGTCCTAGGATGTGCTATCAAATCTTCTCAGTGGGCACCTAAGAAGAACCCCCAAATGAAACCGGGAGAGAGAGAGAGAGAGAGAGAGAGAGCTGACTTTAGACACCTGTCATATCCAGAGAGGACAAAGCTATCTTATGATTGTACCTGTAAAGCAATAATTTGCCCACCTCCATTCCCACCCTCTTATTCCCTAGAGGAGAAGAAACTGTGGTTAGCAAAACAGGGGAGGAGAAATAGAAGCCCAAGAAACAGAAAGATAAGGGTTATACCTGCTTCCTTGACTTCAAGCTCCTCACTGGGGGCAGGACCCAATTGGGCGAGGGAAGAAATAATTTTAAGTCAAGATCTGAGTTTTGATTATTTTATGGGGTTGCTGGTTGTCCTCCCAACCTTTTTTCCAAAGTCATAGAATGTTTAGCTAGGGACAAGACTGCTTAGAATGAGACCCCATTTCCCAGTCTACCCTGCAGGTAGATACAGTAATATGATTAAGTGATGTTAACAACCCATGGATAGTGCCCTTAAAGAAAATGGGTAGGCCTGCCTTTTCCTAATGACTGGAATGTCATGTGGTGCTGAGCCATTCTGGACCAAATGTACTAGGATGGCAATCTAGAGATGGCGGAGCAAGAAGACAGAAGGAGACTAACTCCTGCTCACTTTGTGGCTAGAGCTGTTGTTCCACTTTTGCCATGTAATAAGCAAAAGTCTCAGTGCCACACTACAATACACATTTATTGCTCACTCATGGTTTTGTGAGTTGGCTGGGGCAGCTCTGTTTGGTACGAAACCCTGAACTTGAAGCAGGTTTTCTACAAATGTTTTAACACACTGGTTCCCACTATGCGTGGGTGTGTGACAGGAGCGAATGGCTCCCTTTCTGACCACATCCAGCTTCTAAAATGAGTGGTTCTCAACACTGGAGCTGCTCTGCTTCAGAATGTGGGCCAGGTTCAGCTCTACTTTATGTGTCTCATTCTCATTCCCAGGCTGCAGGGAGACTGGAAGCTCTCAGAACAGTGGCAGTTCCTTCCCATAGCAGCAGTTGGATGCAGTTTGCAGTTTTCCCCACACTTGCAGACACAGCATCTGGAGCCTCCCTCGGAGACACCAGCATCGGCAGATGCTGCTTCCTCCGCAGAGGTCTGAGTTTCAGCTCCACAAGGCCCCTGGTCTAAATATCTAAATTGTAATGACTGTAATAATCCCAACTGCTTTCCTTGGTTCCACTAGTTCTAGGTATAGTAGCTGCTTCCTGCAGTTGCTACCTCAACAGTATGTTAAGGGTTCTCTTCTTGCCTTTTTGGTTATATAATTATCAATTCTTTATATTAAATTCTCTCCGTGAAAATACTGGGGGTGGTTTGTTTCCTGACATCACCCCGACTGATTCACTGGACTAAATCCCATGACTGTGAGACTCCCCTCAAGAATTTTCTCTTTGATAGAGTATTTCATGACACCCCGCCTCCAATATCTGTCACTCCTCTCTGTACTCACTTCTATCACAGAATTCACTGTACTGAACTGTCATCATTGTTTTTTTCTCACCCATCTCCATCCTAGGCCAACAGATCCCTGAGGTCAGAGCACATCTGTTTCCTCAGTACCTGGCACATAGGAAACTCTGAAAAACAGAGAGTTTGAATGAATGAATAAGTGAATGAGCGAGGAAAAATAAATCAGCAGCAGAAGCAGCTATTTTAGTATGAGATTTGGAAGGCTCATGTAGTGCCAAAATGAAAGAGAAAGTTAGCTGGTGATGTGAGAAACAGAAGGGCTGTGGTTGCATACAGCAAGCGAACCGACAACAGGATGAAGGGGCAGCTGAGGCTTTGCAAAGAATACTCGGTGACAGGGAGAGTAGGGCGAACAAGGGGTTAGAGGACTCCCGGAGACGCCAAAGTGTGTAGGCTGTCCGTGCTCTGGAAGGATGACCAAGCCTTACGGGACGTCTCTCACTTCGCCTCCGGGTCCCGCCCAATCCTTTCCCTGGTTTCGGTCCTGATTGCTCCGCCCCCTCCTTCTCCGCCCCGCGCTTCCAGAGGAAACAGGTAAAACACGGAGAACTGGGTCCTAGTTCAGGGGCTGTTCTGGGCATGCGTCCTCGTCCTTCCGCGCGCAGGCGCAATAGCTTTCGCCTGGTGCTGCACGTTTCCGATATGGGGTAGCGTTTGCTGTGAAGTCAGCTTAGGTTACCCTCATTGACCGCCTTTCCTGTGGGTCCCCGCCCCCTCGTGGCTGTGGGGAAAGCTTCGCGAGATCGCCATCGGTAGTCCCCCGGCGGCGCCATCTTTGTGCCTGGCGAGCGACGGCGCTCGACGCGAACCCTGAAGCCGGAGGTTCGCTTGCCAAGCTCTCGCCGAGACCGGATCCAGGAAACACGAGGCGGGTCTCGGTGGGAGGGACGCATTGAAGGAGGAGGGAGGAAAGGGGGCGGCGGCGGCGGCGGCTGCTCCTCCTCTCACCGGACCCGGGCCCCGCGCAGCGCGCACCCAAGGGGGGGGGGGGTCGGGCGGAGAAGCGGCGCCGGGGCCGGACCCCCCGTGGGAGCCTGCGACTGGCGTGAGGGCAAGGCGGCGGCAGCGGCGGACGGGGAGCAGCGGCCGCGGGTGAGTGTCCGCGAGGAGGCCCGGCACCTGCCCGAGCCGGGACGTCGGGGGTGGCCCTGGGGTCGCCCCGGTGACCCCTCTCCCGGGCGCTGGGCGTGTGCTGGTCTGCGGGTGTCCCGAGGGCTCGTCTCGGCCTGGGGTTGCGGCGGACTCCGGGAACTGCGGGGTTGCCGGAGGTTTGCGCAGGGCCTGGCGCGCCCGCGCCCTCCCGGGACGCCCCTGGAGGCCGAGGAGAGAGGGAGTGGCCGGGGGCCTGGGTTGGCCTTCGCCCCCCGAGCCGAGAGGGATGATGTCCTTCCTCGCCGGACCCTGGGCATTGCAAGCAGTGAACCTCTGTGGACTGGTTTCAAGCCCCAGCAAAGCGTTTGGGAATGAAGACTAGCAGCACCAAGGTTGGGGTTGTCGAGGGTGTTGAGAGACCTGGGAACGGTCAGTAGTGATAGTAGTAATTGTTCTGAAAGAGGTTTACAAATGATTGTTGGCAGGTGTGGAGTAAGGAGAAAATACTGTCGACGTTCATTTAAATAAGATCACACAAGCAGTCCTCTGAGGTCCAACAACAGATTAGAGTTATTCCCAGTTGGAATTCTATAATTTAGTGCTGTGTGCCGGCTTATTAAGGTGCCTAAAAGCAGGATTTGGGGGGATGGGATGAGGGACAAGGTGGGTTATAAAGTAAGCTGCATATAAAGTCAGAAGTTCATACCATTGATGCAAAGCATTTATGTCCTTATTGAAACGTAATTTATTTAAATTGCTTAAGAAAACTTGTCACCTTTGGTCCAGACGGGGCTTATCAATTCCATGTTCATCAGCAACGTTTGTCAACCAGACAACAATTTTGGCATGTGAGGTATTTATTTCTGGTTTGTAAAAGAACAAGAATGAATGGGAAAGAAAAACAATTTGACAAACTTAGCTTCTTTTCCACACTTTAGTGAAGGTAAATATTACATATGTGATTTTTATCTTTATATTTGACCGAACGTAATAATCCGTGTTCTGTCACTCTGAATTTTCTTCCACATGTTTCTTTGACACACTGTCAACACACTCTGTACAGTTTGTGTTGGAGCAAAGGGAGCTAACATTGAGTATTCAGGCACTGGGCTTGGTGGGTTATGTATGTTTGCATTTAATCCTCATAGCTACCCTGTGCTAAAGATGTTATCTTTGTTGTACAGATAAACACTAACCTCCAGTATTCTTCAGTAACTTTTCTGAGTAGGTCATATAGCTGGTAAATTGTGGAGCTAGAACTCAAACTCATGTGTGTCTGATTCTAGAATATGTGATTTTTCTACTATACTCTGCATAAGTGTATGTGCTGATTAATATACATTTTATGAAAATGGAAATTTTTGTTACAAAGAAACCTTTCAACTCTGTTGGTAATCTTAAAAGCTTTCTGTGTCCGTGGCTGAAGATAATCTCATTTTTTTTTCTTTGCAGATTTTTCCATTTTCTAGCCAGAGGTTAACATTTTAGCAGAAGTCTGCTGATTAGTGAGGATTCCTAGTAGTCGGTAGTGACCTATCTGAAATTCAAATGTTTTCAGTATCTTTGCCTTCAGTTTCAGCATGCCCAAGATACTTCAAAGATCAGATATCTTGTTTATTCTGGTCCTGAGTAGCTTTTCAAATTATATTACTAAAATAAAATATGAACTGTTTATAAGGATTTGAATTTGCTTTATCATAAGTTGGAGGTTTACGCACACATACCCACCCACCCACCTTCTCCAGCAAGTGAAGTACTTGATAGCAGATGTTTTTCTTCTCTTTAATTTAGTACAGAGGTTTTGGACCCAGTTTGTGGTTTGCAGAAAATACAGCAGCTGTTTTGGGATCCAGCATAATCTTTTATGGGGCTAGGGAGTGAAAGACCTGAGACGCTGGTGAAACAGTAGAAACATCTTCCCAGTGCATGGTCATTGGTCACTTTTGTCCCCCACTGGTCTCTGCTCTTGCATCTTTGACTTGATGCTGAACTTGCCTACCTGGCCATTATCTCTGCTCAAGAGAGAGTTCAACTGGAATAGTAGCCGCTGAAAGCTGAAATTAAAAAAAAAAACAGAATGCTAAGTGCTGGCACTCATCCTCTACCAGGTCATTTGGTTAGGTTTACCTGTCGAATTAATTATCCCTGGCTGGAAGTTCTGGAAACATGGGCATAAGAGGCCGGAAGAAAAAAAAAGTCCTGTGCTCCTCAGGACGCATCTGCTTATGTTTTATGGAGTTTGGAGCTTTGCTTGAAATATAATATCTTGAAGTCCTCGTGGGCGATGTTTGGTAATGAAAGAGCAAGTTTTTCATAATAGTTATACTCCCAAGAAAGGGTTAAATATATTCCTTACTTGTGAAGGTAATTACCGTATTTGGGCTACTGAGGCGAAAAAATCAACAAATGATAATGTAACTGAGTGCTCACCAAGTAAATAAAAAAGCCTTTTTGAAATGATTTATATTGCCACTATATAAAGAAAAGACACCAGGAGATTGTCTCGTGTATTTAGAAGTTTATTTTCATACCTTCCTTATAATAAGCCTCAGTTTATTACCATGACCACAAATATTCATTTGTCTAAAAGTGAAATGGTCCTATGAAATTTTTGAGACTGTCAAAATGAATTAATCCTAAACATTTAAGAACATTTATTATAGTTTAATTTATTGGCAGTTCTATTAATTTATTTGTCTGACCCTCTAACATCCCACTTCTCTCCTGCTTCAAATTTCTCTCCTTCCTTTCCTTCCTCTCTTTCTGATGCTGTTCCTGCTGGTATCTGGAGCTTTCCATTAGTTCTCAATTGACACTGAAGTCTTCGGCAGAATGAATGATGACAAGGAGGGCAAGGAAACGACTCTGAGTCCACTCCCCTTCTCCAAACCTGTGTGCTCTAGGAGGTCAAGAGGGACCCGGACAAGAGCCCTTTACCCACTCCATTCTTTCTTGCAAAGGAGAATGAGAGTAGCCGAGAGAGGGAGACAGTGTCAAGACCCTTGCCACGGTTTCTTTTCCTTCTCTCTCTGAAGCATTAAGGAGGAAAGTTTGTAAAAGCACATCTGCTGCAGGAGTAGCCACTTCCCTCATCGTCTTCTGCAGCCCACCCTGACCCTCACACACTTTTTCCTTACTCCTTTTAGCTGCCATCCCACCCTTCATCCTTTGTTCCCAAGTAGGTCGTGCCTTCCTCATCCCAGGATCTCCTTCCACTACAGCTCTGCCTTTTTGTTCTTCTAACTCTGAAGCCTGATACACTGTCGACTGCCCTCTTTCATGCCTTTCCTCCTCCTTGGCCTTGATCATGGAAGCCTAGGCCTGTGGTCCTAGGGGAGCTGACTCCCAGTTAGAGGAGGGAAGAATTCTTTTTTACTTCCAAGGCTTAGTGGGGCAGGGATATTCTTTTATTCTAAGTTGGCTGTTAAATGGGTTTTCCCATAGAAACATTGCCCATGCAGGTTCGGTATTTTATTATACCTGTAACCTTATGGGTGCTTAAGCTTTAGTGGACTAGCTTGGAAACCTGGCACCTTAGATCTTTGTTTCCTGGGAAGGCAAGTTCTGAGGTTCAAGTAGGTGATTGAAAAAAACAGCTTGTGCTCCAGAAGTTGTTAGGGGTTGCATGCTTTTTGTTAATTACTCATGGGATGGTAGGGAGCACAGGTTAAGCTATCCAAAGTGATCTGTTATGTGGATCAGGTGGCTCTTCTGGGAGATAAACTGTTAGTCTTTTTAGATGGTCAGTGGAGAATTTCTGAATTTAGGCACATGTTTTGAAATACAATTGAAGTTCAGTCTATCCCAGGTTAATGTTTGTGGTGAATGTTTGTCCTTAGAGCAGATGTTACAGTGTTGTGGAAAAAACAGAATTTTTCTTTGTCATAAAAGGGATATGTTGTTCCCGCTATTTCTTGCTGCTGTTCTAAAACTTTTCAAGGGTATTGGAACTCTTGCAGATATTTTACCCAAGTTTACTTAGTGGTAAACATGGACAGTGTTTTTTTTTTAATCAAAAGATTTTAAAGTAAAGTTTTATTAGTTTGTTGCTGAAGTTGCATGCTGTTACCACCGTTTGTATGGTTCAAACAATTGAGGGATTTCAAAGTGATAAAAGCAAAGCAAAATACATTTAGAATTTGTTATCCATAAATGTGTTCAGTCTTAGCTTGGTTGAAGGACATATTTCTAATAAAAGGCGAGATGGGACCTTTTTTTCTTTGTCTCCAAACCAATCTTGTTTTCAAAATGAATTTGAGTTAAGTACTGTTTATTTTAAGAGTTTACTAGATTATTTAATTACACACAGATTGCAGTGGTTAAAAATAAAATCTCTAGGGGTAAAATGCTCAAATGTTCAGATCTTACTTTTGACACTAACTAGCTCTGTGATCTTGGGCAAGTTGCTTAATCTCTGACCTGTTTCCTCATTTTTGAAATTGGGATAGTGTAATATCTACCTCACAGGATTTTCATGAGGATTAAATGAGCCAGAGGATGTACAGTATTTAGAAGATGCCTAGCAATGGTAAATGCTCAAAAAGAGTTAGTTCTTCTTGCTATTATTATTACTTTGTCATCATCATTATTACTGCTGCTATTACTACTTTAGCTACCTTCTGATATAACACCCCTTCTGTTCTGGGTGCGTGTTTGTGTGTGTGTAAGATATATTTATTTATTTGTTAATAATTTTTAAATGCAAAGCTTAGGGAGGGCCAGGGAGAGCAATATATTCATTGCTGGATACAACCAAAATTGGCCATAGTGCAGGAACTTCATAAAATATTAAACTAATTTTTTTCAGTAACACCATTTCTATTATGTTAGGTATAAGGAACTGTGCCACCTTGACGTTATGAGCAAAACTGGATTATTTTAGTAATCGTAGTCTTTATTAAAATTTGTTTAACTATAAGGCCAGAGTCTGTGTAGACAGAGCCTTAATTTCTAAATGGTTCATTTATAAGACTTTCTTTTAGGAAGTCAGCACCATTTTCCCACAGAAATAATGTCACATATGGCATTTAGATTCCCAGGCCAGCCCAGCATATCTGAATTTGCAGACTGATAGTACTATAAAAACTAACTTCTACGTATAACAGTGTCTCAACAAGAATATGCACTGAGTGCACCAGGTACTGAAAGATTATGAACACAATCTTGAAGATGTAGTGGTGGGGTCACATTCCTTCACGATTCCAGCAAGAACTCCCAAGCCTTGGGCAGAGGGCTTTCTTCTGGTGGAGGCTAAGGACAGGGTAAGTAGTGGGACCTGGTCTCTAGAAGGCAGGAGCTTTTTCCTGGCTTGGCTCCTCAAAAAGCTGTGTAGTGTAGTGGTTGCCCTCAGTCTCTGTTCCATCACTTACAGAACTTCTCATATGTAAAATGTAGATATAAGTACTGCCTATTTTACAAGGTTCTTGGGAGGATTAAATGTGTTAATATATATAAAGCAGTTAAAACGGTACCTGGCCCATTGGTGAGTGCATGAGAAATGCTATATATATATTATTAAGCTTTACTGTTTTAGGACTGCTAGAATACCCCTCTCTACTTGGCTGTCCACTGCCCATATCTGTTGTACTTAATATTTATTTATTTATTTGTTTGTTTATTTATTTGGCTGCGCCGGGTCTTAGTTGCAGCATGCGGGATCTTTAGTTGCGGCATGTGGGATCTAGTTCCCCCACCGGGGATCGAACCCGGGCCCCCTGAATTGGGAGCGCAGAGTCTTAGCCACTGGACCAATAGAGGGAAGTCGCTCTTTTGTACTTAAAAAGGATTATTCTCTTCCCTTTCCACTGAGAAATAGTTTCATAGCTTTTCATTTTCATCCCTGCCTAAAGTAAGCATCTTTTTTTGTATGTGTGTTTGTGGCTTTTCTGGGTTTTATTTTATTTAGTAATATTGGAGAAATAGGTGGCATTTAAAGAGTCCCTTCTGGGAACCTCTCCTCATCCCCTTTTTAGGCTTTGTAGGGATGTGGAGACAACATTGCTTGAAGATACTGACTGTGGACATGTGATTGGGTCAGAATTGAGGTGCAAACTTTTGACCTTTGGTAATTCTCCCTGAGTTATTTTTTTAAAAATAGGCAAAAATAGTACAGAATTCCATATACCTTTCATCCAGCTATACGTAGTGATGGTACGTTTGTCAAAACTAAGACACTAACATTGGTATATTATTATTAGCTAAACTGATTTTATTTGATTTCACTAGTTTTCCCACTAATGTCCTTTTCTGTTTTAGGATCCATTCGAGGGTACCATGTTGCATTTAGTTGTTAGGTCATTTTTAATCTTTAGTAAATAAGTTTCTGTGGCCATAAAACCATTTTCTGATGTAAGCTTTCTGCAGGTCCTCAAAAGGCCAGGTGTTTCCCCTGGGGTTGGCAAGTTCAGGGATTCATCTTGGCACTGAACTTTATAGTTTGAAATAAGAGGAGTCCTATGATAGAGGAAAGAATGCTATGGTGTTAGGGTGGAGACTAAAGCATTTTTATAATTTAAAAATATGTTGGACTAAATGGGTTTTATGTACTGTTCACTTTTGGTGGATTTAGCTTCAGAATGACAAGACATTCTTTTTAAAATGTTAAAGATATATAAAAAGCATACTTCATATTGGATGTAGAAGCTAACTGGAATGAATTGCAGAAAGTACTTATAATTTTGATTGAGAAATTAATATTAAGTTAGTACAATAATTTGTTACTAATTTAGCGCATTTGTATGTGTTGGCTTCAGTTTGTGGTCATGATTGATTTTATTTTGTCTTTTTCAGGGTATAGTATGTTATAGGTGCCATTGTCATTCTAAATTGTGACATATGCCTTAAGATTGATGTCACAGTCATCACTTAGTGTAAACAGAAAGTTATCTGTTAGGTTGCACATCATGAGCTTTACTTTAGAAAGTCTTATCTTTTCTGCCCCAGAAATAGCTTTTGGCTATTAGTCATGGATGGCAAAGAAATTAATTTTGAGTTGGTAAAATTTGGATGAAAATGTTTCAATTGAATATGGTATGTATTGAGGGACACTGTCAGTAAACAAGTACTCTTGGTGGGTGGAAATCCCCTAGAACTTAGAGAAAATTGGCCGAGGGCAGAACTTAATTAAATAGTTTCAGTTGTTTCTACTTATCAAGAGCTGCTTATGACCTTGGACAAATCACCCAACTTCAAAGGACATTGGTTTCTTCGTTTGTATATAAAATTAGGAGATTTGACTAGATGTGTGAATCTATTCATTTCTAAGATTTGAAAGACACTTTTATTTAATAAAAACCTACTGTATAGCACAGGGAACTATATTCAATATCCTGTGATAAACCATAATGGAAAAGAATGTGGGAAAAAAAGAAAAAAAAGAATGTGAAGAAGAATGTGTATATATATATCACTGAATCACTTTGCTGTGCTGCAGAAATTAACAAAACATTGTAAATCAACTGTACTTGAATAAAATAAATTAAAAAAAAACCTGTAAGGTCAAGTTGCTTGTCTTGGATCTTTATGAATCAGCATTAGTCACTAATCTAGATATAAATCAGTTTATCTTTCAGGGTTCAAATAGTTTCAAACCATTGTTACTGTAAGTTTGAGAGTCTCTAGTTGGTTTGACAGCTCTATCAATATTTTTTGGTAATTAGCATGTTGTCTAATACCTGCTTTTTTAGTTTTTGTTAGTTATTTAATTTCTGTGCTTTGACCTGAGGTAGTGGACTTCAAACTTTTTTGCTCTCATATCCCCTAACCAATTTTGAAAAATAGGTACTCTTTCACATTTAAAAAATTATTAAAATTTAATATAGGTACAGAAAGCACACATCAAAAAATTATTAAAATTTAATATATGTACAGAAAGTACACATCAGTAGTGAACAGTTTAGTGAATTTTCACAAACTGAGCACATTTGTGTACCAGCAGCCAGATCAAGAAAGTGAACATGACCAGCCACTTTCAGAAGCCCCTTTTGTTTGCCCTTTTGGTCACTTGCCGCCCTATCATCCCCCCACCATTTCCATGACTTTTTTTTTTTAATTTAATTTTATTATTTTATTTTTGGCTGCATTGGGTCTTCGTTGCTGCGCGAGGGCTTTCTCTAGTTGCGGTGAGCGGTGGCTACTCTTTGTTGCGGTGCGCGGGCTTCTCATTGCGGTGGCTTCTCTTGTTGCAGAGCACAGGCTCTAGGCGCGTGGGCTTCAGTAGTTGTGGCATGCGGGCTCTAGAGCGCAGGCTCAGTAGTTGTGGCACATGGACTTAGTTGCTCCGTGGCATGTAGGATCTTCCCGGACCAGGGATTGAACCCGTGTCCCCTGCATTGGCAGGTGGATTCTTAACCACTGTGCTACCAGGGAAGCCCTTCCCTGACTTTTAACATCAAAGATTAGGTTTGCCTACTTTTGTATTTTATATAAATGGAATCCTACTGTACTCTCTTTTGCAGCATTATGAATGTGAGATTTATCTATATTGTGTATAGTTGTTAACTGTTCCTTCTCATTACTGTGTATTTCATTATGTGAATATATCATTATATATCATTCTGTTGTTGACGGGTATGTGGGTGGGTCTCAGTTTTTGGAGAATGTCTTTGTTGACCTTTGAGTGGGCAAAGATTTCTTAAACAGGACTTTTTCAATGATACATATTTGTTTTAGAGTTGTGACTAAAGAAAGAATGAGAAAACTGGCTTACTTTAATATGGGCATCTAAACAATTTTGAAAATATTAATATATAGTAAAAATCTTTTAGTCTGTAAATCTTAGGGAAAGTGTCAGATTTAAAACTAGATCTAGGTGACTGAGGTTTGTGCTTTTATAACTGTTTTGGGTGGTATTCCTTCAGAAATGTGTCATGTACTCCCTTGCCTATTTTGACTTGCTGATTTGTAGAAGTTCTTTACTGTATGCTAGAAATGAGCCCTCACTCACTGCAAGGGCATGCTTTTTCATTTTTAATGTGTCTTCTGATAAACCAAAGTTTTTAATTTTAATGTAGTCTGATTTATCAATGTTTTCTTTTATGTTTAAACTAGACATCAGGTTCAGTTTAAAATATCCTTTCCTATCCCAAGGTCTTGAAGATATTCTCTGTCATCTTCCAGAAACTTTATTGTTTTAGTTTTCTTATATAGGTCTAACATCTACCTGAAAGTAATTTCTGTGCATCGTGTGAGGAAGAGGACAATATTACTTTTTTCCACATGGATAGCTAATTGGCCCAGCACACTGTCTTTTCCCTACTATTGTCAGGAATCAGATATTCCTGTGTCTCTGGTTGTGATTCTCGGCTGTCTGTTCTGTTCCATTGGTCCTTGCACTGATACCACACTGTCTTCTTTACTGTAGCTTTATCGTAAGTCTTGATGTTCAGTAGAACAAGTTTTTCCACCCAATTGTCCTTTGAGAGCATCTTGGCTATTCTTGGCCCTTTGCACATTTATGTGAATTTTAGTATCATCTTGGAACTTCCCACACATCACACATACACACACTGACACAACATACCAAAGGATTTTGACTGAATTTGCATGGAATCTATAGAGCAATTTAGGAAGAATTGGCAACTTTATCATGTTGCTTTCTAATTCATGAACATGATATACCACTCCATTTATTTAGGTCCTCTTTAATTTTTCTCAATAATGTTTATAATTTTCTCCAAAAGTCATTCACAACTTTTGAGAGTTTTATTCCTAGATCTTGATATTTTTTGATATTGTAAGTTTTTATAGATTTCATTTGTTTGTAAAAATACGATTGACTTTTGTATATCAAGCTTGTATCTATCAGTTGTGCTAATAAACGTTTATTAGTTTTAGGAATTTATCTTTTAGAATCTTGTTTTTTCCTTTCAAACTGTTACACCTTTGTTTCTTAGTGTTCTGACTAGTACTTAGATTATAACATAAACTAAGTGAATAGAAGTGGTAGTAGAGGGCACTATTGTCTAGTTCCCTTTCTCAAAGGGAAAACTTTCAACATTTCTTCTCTAAATATGATACTTGGTGTAATTTTTTCCCTATTACTCTATTAAAGTTTCATTCTGTTCTTGGTTTGGTAAGAGCTCATATCATGAGTGATACTCGATTTTATCAAATGCTTTTCCTATTGTTAATATATTATTTTGCTTCTTGAATCAAATTATATCGATAGATTTCCTAATGCCAAATCAACTTTGCATTCCAGGAATAAACCGAATTTGGTCATTATCACATTTTCCTCTTACTTAACATAGGAACTTTGTATCTTTGTTCTTGAGTGAGATTGGCCTCTAATTTTGTTTTATTGTCCAGTTTTGGCGGACTTGTAAAATGAGTTAAGGAATGTACCTGCTCTTTCTTTAAAAAAAATTTGTTTTTTCTATTTATTTAAACTAAAACAAAACAAGTTCACCCATTTCTTCCACTCCCACCTCTTGCAATCACAAATCTGTTTTCTGTATCTATGAGCTTTTTTTTTCTTTTTAAGATTCTGCATATAATAGAGCCCATATGACGTTGCATATAATAGAGACCATATGATGTTTTCTTCCTCTGACTTTTTTCACTTAGCATAATGCCCTTGAGGTCCATCCATGTTGTCACAAATGGCAAGGTTTCATTCTTTTCTAAGGCTGAATAATACACCACAGTTTCCTTTATCCATTCATTCCTTGATGGACCCTTAGGTTGTTTCCATATTTTGGCTATTTTATAATTTATATAATGCTGCAGTGAACATGGGGGTGCATATAGCTTTCCAAATTAGTGTTCTTGTTTTCTTTAGATAAATACCCAAACATGGAATTGCTGGATTTGTATGGTAGTTCTATTTTTGATATTTTTGAGGAACCTCCATACTGTTTTCCATAGTGGCTGCACTAATTTACATTACCACCAACAGTGCACAAGGGTTCCCTTTTCTCACATCCTTGCCAGCACTTGTTATTTCTTGTCTTCTTGATAATAGTCATTCTGAGAGGTGTGAGGTGGTATCTCATTGCGGTTTTGATTTGCATTTCCCTGATGATTAGTGATGTTAAGCACCTTTTCATGTACCTTTTGGCCATCTATATGTCTTCTTTGGAAAAATGTCTATTCACATCTACCCATTTTTTAATCAGATTGTTTTTTTTCCTGTTGAGTTGTGTGAGTTTTTTTGTATGTTTTGAATATTAGTCTGTTATCCGATGTATGATTTGAAAATATTTTCTCCCACTCTGTAGGTTGCCTTTTCATTTCTTGATGTTTCCTTCACTGTGCAGAAGCGTTTTTGGTTTGATGTAATCCCACTTGTTTAGTTTTGCTTTTGTTGCCTTTGCTTTTGGTGTCAGATCCAAACAATGATCACCAAGACCTATGTCAAGGAGCTTACTGCCTATGTTTTCTTCTAGGAGTTTTATGGTTTTGGGTCTCACAGTCATGTCTTTAATCCATTTCGAATTAATTGTTGGGTATAGTGTAACATAGTGGTCCGTTTATTGTTTTGCATGTGGCTGTCCAATTTTCCCAACACCATTTATTGAAGAGACTCATTTTCCCATTGTATATTCTTGGCTCTTTTGTCATAAATTAGTTGACCCTATATGTGTGGGTTTATTTCTGGACTCTGTTCTGTACCATTGATCTATGTGTCTGTTTTTATGCCAATTCCATACTGTTTTTTTTTTAAATTAAATTATGACTTTGATATTCATCCTGTCCTCAACTCTGAGGTCCTTTTCAACGGTACCACCACTATGTATATCAGGACAGCTAAGCTCAAAACAGTCCCTGAAAAACAGCACAAAGACCCAAGTCCGAAACAGAGGTCACAGGGTGGGAGTGGAGGAGCGCCTAAGCCATTTTTCAGGACGTGTATTACTTTTTTTTTTTAACATCTTTATTGGAGTATAATTGTTTTACAGTGGTGTGTTAGTTTCTGCTTTATAATAAAGTGAATCAACTATACATATACATATATCCCCATATCTCCTCCCTCTTGCATCTCCCTCCCTCCCACCCTTCCTATCCCACCCCTCTAGGTGGTCACAAAGCACCGAGCTGATCTCCCTGTGCTATGTGGCTGCTTCCCACTAGTTATGTTTTACATTTGGGGGTATATGTAAGTCCATGCCACTCTCTCACTTCGTCCCAGCTTACCCTCCCCACTCCCCGTGTCCTCAAGTCCATTCTCTATGTCTGCATCTTTATTTCTGTCCTGCCCCTAGGTTCTTCAGAACCTTTTTTTTTTTTTAGATTCCATATATATGTGTTAGCATACGGTATTTGTTTTTCTTTTTCTGACTTCACTCTGTATGACAGACTCTAGGTCCATCCACCTCACTACAAATAACTCACTTTAGTTTCTTTTTATGGCTGAGTAATATTCTATTGTATACATGTGCCACATCTTCTTTATCCATTCGTCTGTGGATGGACACTTAGGTTGCTTCCATGTCCTGGCTATTGTAAATAGAGCTGCAGTGAACATTGGGGTGCATGTCTCTTTTTGAATTATGGTTTTCTCAGGGTCTATGCCCAGTAGTGGGATTGCTGGGTCGTATGGTAGTTCTATTTTTAGTTTTTTAAGGAGCCTCCATACTGTTCTCCATAGTGGCTTTATCAATTTACATTCTCACCAACAGTGCAGGAGGGTACACTTTTCTGCACACCCTCTGCAGCATTTATTGTTTGTAGATTTTTTCATCATGGCCATTCTGAATGGTGTGAGGTGACACCTCATTGTAGTTTTGACTTGCATTTCTCTAATGATTAGTGATGTTGAGCATTCTTTCATGTGTTTGTTGGCAGTCTGTATATCTTCTTTGGAGAAATGTCTATTTAGGTCTTCTGCCTATTTTTGGATTGGGTTGTTTGTTTTTTTGATATTGAGCTGCATGTAAATTTTGGAGATTACTCCTTTGTCAGTTGCTTCATTTGCAAATATTTTCTCCCATTCTGAGGGTTGTCTTTTTGTCTTGTTTATGGTTTCCTTTGCTGTGCAAAAGCTTTTAGCTTTCATTAGGTCCCATTTGTTTACTTTTGTTTTTATTTCCATTTCTCTAGGAGGTGGGTCAAAAAGGATCTTCCTGTGATTTATGTCATAGAGTGTTCTGCCTATATTTTCCTCTAAGAGTTTTATAGTGTCTGGCCTTGCATTTAGGTCTTTGATCCATTTTGAGTTTATTTTTGTGTATGGTGTTAGGGAGTGTTCTAACTTCATTCTTTTACATGTAGCTGTCCAGTTTTCCCAGCACCACTTACTGAAGAGGCTGTCTTTTCTCTGTTGTATATTCTTGCCTCCTTTATCAAAAATAAGGTGATCATATGTGCGTGGGTTTATCTCTGGGCTTTCTGTCCTGTTCCATTGATCGATATTTCTGCTTTTGTGCCAGTACCATGTCTTCATTACTGTAGCTTTGTAGTATAGCCTGAAGTCAGGGAGCCTGATTCCTCCAGCTCCGTTTTTCTTTCTGAATATTGCTTTGGCTGTTCAGGGTCTTTTGTGTTTTCACACAAATTGTGAAATTTTTTGTTCTAGTTCTATGAAAAATGCCATTGGTAGTTTGATAGGGATTGCATTGAATCTGTAGATTGCTTTGGGTAGTATAGTCATTTTCACATGATGTTGATTCTTCCAATCCAAGAGCATGGTATATTTCTCCATCTGTTTATATCATCTTTAATTTCTTTCATCAGTGTCTTATAGTTTTCTGCATGCAGTTTTTTCGTCTCCTTAGATGAGTTTATTCCTCGGTATTTTCTTCTTTTTGTTGCAGTTGTAAATGGGAGTGTTTCCTTAATTTCTGTTTCAGATTTTTCATCATTAGTGTATAGGAATGCAAGAAATTTCTGTGCATTAATTTTGTATCCTGCTACTTTACCAAATTCATTGATTAGCTCTAGTAGTTTTCTAGTGGCATCTTTAGGATTCTCTATGTATAGTATCATGTTATCTGCAAA
This sequence comes from Balaenoptera physalus, assembly GCF_965194825.1. Classification (NCBI taxonomy): domain Eukaryota; kingdom Metazoa; phylum Chordata; class Mammalia; order Artiodactyla; family Balaenopteridae; genus Balaenoptera; species Balaenoptera physalus. Next base: position 28,300,218 of record NC_138903.1, on the reverse strand, counting down.
CAGTGACAGCTTTACTTCTTCTTTTCTGATTTGGATTCCTTTTATTACTTTTTCTTCTCTGATTGCTGTGGCTAAAACTTCCAAAACTATGTTGAATAATAGTGGTGAGAGTGAGCAACCTTGTCTTGTTTTGATCTTAGTGGAAATGGTTTCAGTTTTTCACCATTGAGAACGATGTTGGCTGTGAGTTTGTCATATATGGCCTTTATTATGTTGAGGAAAGTTCCCTTTATGCCTACTTTCTGGAGGGTTTTTATCATAAATGGGTGTTGAATTTTGTCAACAGCTTTTTCTGCATCTGTTGAGATGATCATATTGTTTTTCTTCTTCAATTTGTTAATATGGTGTATCACATTGATTGACTTGTGTATATTGAAGAATCCTTGCATTCCTTGGATAAACCCCACTTGATCATGGTGTCTGATCCTTTTAATGTGCTGTTGGATTCTGTTTGCTAGTATTTTGTTGAGGATTTTTGCATCTATGTTCATCAGTGATATTGGCCTGTAGTTTTCTTTCTTTGTGACATCTTTGTCTGGTTTTGGTATCAGGGTGATGGTGGCCTCGTAGAATGAGTTTGGGAGTGTTCCTCCCTCTGCTATATTTTGGAAGTGTTTGAGAAGGGTAGGTGTTAGCTTTTCTCTAAATGTTTGAAAGAATTCGCCTTCGCCTGTGAAGCCATCTGGTCCTGGGCTTTTGTTTGTTGGAAGATCTTTAATCACAGTCTCAATTTCAGTGCTTGTGATTGGTCTGTTCATATTTTCTATTTCTTCCTGCTTCAGTCTCGGAAGGTTGTGCTTTTTTAAGAATTTGTCCATTTCTTCCAGGTTGTCTATTTTATTGGCATGTAGTTGCCTGTAGTAATCTTTCATGATCCTTTGTATTTCTGCAGTGTCAGTTGTTACTTCTCCTTTTTCATTTCTAGTTCTATTGATTTGAGTCTTCTCCCTTTTTTTCTTGATGAGTCTGGCTAATGGTTTATCAATTTTGTTTATCTTCTCAAAGAATCAGCTTTTAGTTTTATTGATCTTTGCTATCCTTTCCTTCATTTCTTCTTTATTTATTTCTGATCTGATCTTTATTGTTTCTTTCCTTCTGCTCACTTTGGGGGTTTTTTGTTCTTCTTTTTTGAATTGCTTTAGGTGTAAGGTTAGGTTGTTTATTTGAGATATTTCTTTTTTCTTGAGGTAGGATTGTATTGCTATAAACTTCCGTCTTAGAACTGCTTTTACTGCATCCCATAGGTTTTGGGTCGCCGTGTTTTCATTGTCATCTGTTTCTAGGTATTTTTTGATTTCCTCTTTGATTTCTTCAGTGATCTCTTGATTATTAAGTAGTGTATTGTTTAGCCTCCATGTGTTGGTATTTTTTACAGATTTTTTTCCTGTAATTGATATCTAGTCTCATAGCGTTGTGGTTGGAAAAGATACTTGATATGATTTCAGTTTTCTTAAATTTACCGAGGCTTGATTTGTGACCCAAGATACGACCTATCCTGGAGAATGTTCCATGAGCACTTGAGAAGAAAGTGTATTCTGTTGTTTTTGGGTGGAATGTCCTATAAATATCAATTAAGTTCTTTTTTTTAATGTATCATTTAAAGCTTGTGTTTCCTTATTTATTTTCATTTTGGACGATCTGTCCATTGGTGAAAGTGGGGTGTTAAAGTCGCCTACTATGATTGTGTTACTCTCGGTTTCCCCTTTTATGGCTGTTAGCATTTGCCTTATGTATTGAGGTGCTCCTGTGTTGGGTGCATAAATATATACAATTTTTATATCTTCTTCCTGGATTGATCCCTTGATCATTATGTAGTGTCCTTCTTTGTCTCTTGTAATAGTCTTTATTTTAAAGTCTGTTTTGTCTGATATGAGAATTGGTGCTCCAGCTTTCTTTTGATTTCCATTTGCATGGAATATCTTTTCCCATCCCCTCACTTTCAGTCTGTATGTGTCCCTAGATCTGAAGTGGGTCTCTTGTAGACAGCATATATACGGGTCTTGTTTTTGTGTCCATTCAGCCAGTCTGTGTCTTTTGGTGGGAGCATTTAATCCATTTACATTTAAGGTAATTATCGGTATGTATGTTCTTATTACCATTTTCTTAGTTGTTTAAGTTTGTTATTGTAGGTCTTTTTCTTCTTTTGTGTTTCCTGCCTAGAGAAGTTCCTTTAGCATTTGTTGTAAAGCTGGTTTGGTGGTGCTGAATTCTTCTAGCTTTTGCTTGTCTGTAAAGGTTTTAATTTCTCCGTCAACTCTGAATGAAATCCTTGCTGGGTAGAGTGATCTTGGTTGTAGGTTTTTCCCTTTCATCCCTTTAAATATGTCCTGCCACTCCCTTCTGGCTTGCAGAGTTTCTGCTGAAAGATCAGCTGTTAACCTTATGGGGATTCGTTTGTATGTTATTTGTTGTTTTTCCCTTGCTGCTTTTAATATTTTTCTTTTTATTTAATTTTTGATAGTTTGATTAATATGTGTCTTGGCGTTTCTCCTTGGATTTATCCTTTATGGGACTCTGCGCTTCCTGCACTTGATTAACTATTTTCTTTCCCATATTAGGGAAATTTTCAATGGTAATCTTTTCAAATATTTTCTCAGTCCCTTTCTTTTTCTCTTCTTTTTCTGGGACCCCTATAATTTGAATGTTGGTGTGTTTAATGTTCTCCCAGAGGTCTGTAAGAATGTCCTCAATTCTTTTCATTCTTTTTTCTTTACTCTGCTCTGTGGTAGTTATTTCCGCTATTTTATCTTCCAGGTCATTTATCCGTTCTGCTGCCTCAGTTATTCTGCTATTGATTCCTTCTAGAGAATTTTAAATTTCATTTATTGTCTTGTTCATCATTGTTTGTTTGCTCTTTAGTTCTTCTAGGTCCTTGTTAAACGTTTCTTGTATTTTCTCCATTCTGTTTCCAAGATTTTGGATCTTTACTGTTATTACTCTGAATTCTTTTTCAGGTAGACTGCCTATTTCCTTGTCATTTGTTTGGTCTGGTGGGTTTTTACCTTGCTCCTTCATCTGCTGTGTGTTTCTCTGTCTTCTCATTTTGCTTAACTTACTGTGTTTGGGGTCTCCTTTTTGCAGGCTGCAGGTTCGTAGTTCCCATTGTTTTTGGTGTCTGCCCCCAGTGGGTAAGGTTGGTTCAGTGGGTTGTGTAGGCTTCCTGGTGGAGGGGATTGGTGCCTGTGTTTTGGTGGATGAAGCTGGATCTTGTCTTTCTGGTGGGCAGGACTGTGTCCGGTGGTGTGTTTTGGGGTGTCTGTGTCCTTATTATGATTTTAGGCACCTCTCTGCTAATGGGTGGGATTGTGTTCCTGTCTTGCTAGTTGTTTGGCATAGGGTGTCCAGCACTGTAGCTTTCTGGTCATTGAGTGGAGCTGGGTCTTAGCGTTGAGATGGAGATCTCTGCGAGAGCTTTCGCCATTTGATGTTACGTGGAGCCGGGAGGTCTCTAGTGGACCAGTGTCCTGAGCTCGGCCTTCCCACCTCAAGAGGCACAGGCCTGACACCCGGTCGGAACAGCAAGGACCCTGTCATCCACACGGCTCAGAAGAAAAAGGAGAAAAAAATAAAAAAAAAGAAAAGGATAAAATAAAAGTTATTAAGGTAAAAATTGAAAAATAATTATTAAAAATAAAAGAAACTTAAAAATTAATAATAAAAGAGAAAAAAAGAGAGAGAAACTAAACTAAGAAACAAATCCACCAATGATAACAAGTGCTAAAAAGTATACTAAAAAACAAAACAAAACACACACACAAAAAAACGGACAGACAGAACTCTAGGACAAATGGTAAAAAGCAAAGCTATACAGACAAAATCACACAAAGAAATGTACACATACACACTCACAGAAAGAGAAAAAGGAAAAAGAAATATCTCTATATATAAAACAAAGGAAGAGAGTGACCAAATCAATAAACAAATCTACCAATTATAATAATCTCTAAATACTGACTTAAGATAAGCATAAATCTCGAAACAAATCAGATGCAGAAAGCAAACCCCAGGTCTACAGTTGCTCCCAAAGTCCACCACCTCAGTTTTGGAATGACTCGTCTATTCAGGTATTCCACAGATGCAAGATACATCAAGTTGATTGTGGAGATTTAATCTGCTGCTCCTGAGGCTGCTGGGAGAAATTGCCCTTTCTCTGCTTTGTTCTCACAGCTCCTGGGATTCAGCTTTGGATTTGGCCCCGGCTGTGCATGTAGGTCTCCTGAGGGCATCTGTTCTCTCCCAGACAGGACGGGGTTAAAGGAGCAGCCGATTAGGGGGCTCTGGCTCACTCAGGCCGGCAGTAGGGAGGAGTATGGAATGCGGGGCAAGCCTGCGGCGGCAGAGGCCGGCATGACATAGCAACATCCTGAGGCACACTGTGTGTTCTCCCAGGGAGGTTGTCCCTGGATCTCGGGACCCTGGCAGTGGTGGGCTGCACAGGCTCCTGGGAGGGGAGGTGTGGATAGTGACCTGTGCTTGCACACAGGTTTCTTGGTGGCTGCAGCAGCAGCCTTAGCATTTCATGCCCATTTCTGGTGTCCGCACTGATAGCTGCGGCTCGCACCCATCTCTGGAGCTCGTTTAGGTGGTGCTCTGAATCCCCTCTCCTCGCACACCCCAAAGCAATGGTTTCTTGCCTCTTAGGCAGTTCCAGACTTTTTCCTGGCTAGCTGTGGCACACTAGCCCCTTTCAGGCTATATTCACGCAGCCAACCCCAGTCTTCTCCCTGGGATCTGACCTCCGAAGCCCGACCGTCAGCTCCCAGCCCCCACCCTCCCCAGTGGGTGAACAGACAAGCCTCTCGGGCTGGAGAGTGCTGGTCGGCACCGATCCACTGTGTGGGAATCTCTCTGCTTTGCCCTCTCCACCCTTGTTGCTGCGCTCTCCTCCATGGCTCTGAAGCTTCCCCCCCCCCGCCACCCCCACCCCCGTCTCCGCCAGTGAAGGGGCTTCCTAGTGTGTGGAAACTTCCTCCTTCACAGCTCCCTCCCAGAGGTGCAAGTCCTGTCCCTATTCTTTTGTCTCTTTTTTCTTTTGCCCTACTGAGGTACGTGGGGAGTTTCTTGCCTTTGGGGAAGTCTGAGGTTTTCTGCTAGCATTCAGTAGGTGTTCTGTAGGAGTTGTCCCACATGTAGATGTATTTTTGATATATTAGTGGGGAGGAAGGTGATTTCCACGTCTTACTCCTCTGCCATCTTGAAGGTCTCCCTCCATACTGTTTTGATTAGTATAACTTTGTAATATAGTTTGAAACCAGAAAGCATGATGCCTCCAGCTTTGTTCTTATTTCTCAAGATTGGCTATTGGAGGCCTTTTGTGATGCCATACAAATTTTAGGATTGTTTATCTTTTTGTGAAAAATACCATTGGAATGTTGATAGGGATTTCATTGAATCTTTAGATTGCTTTGGGTAGTATAGACATTTTAACAGTATTAATTCTCCCAATCCATGAGCATAGACTATCTTTCTATTTCTGTCTTCAGTTTTTTTTGTCAGTGTCTTGTAGGTTTCAGTATATAGGTCTTTAACCTCCTTGGTTAGATTTATTCGTAGGTAGTTTATGCTTTTTGATGCAGTTGTAAATGGTATTATTTTCTTAATATCTCTTTCTGATAGTTAATTATTTGTGTAAAGAAACAGGGTTTTTGTGTATTGATTTTGTATCCTGCAAGTTTACTGAATTTGTTTATTAGTTGTAACAGTTTTTTGATGGAATCCTACGGGTTTTCTATATATAATCTCATGTTGTCTGCAAAAATTGATAGTTTTACCTCTTTCTTTCCAGCTTGGATGCTTTTTATTTCTTTTTCTTGCCTAATTTCTGTGGCTAGGTCTTCCAGTGCTATGTTGAATTAAAGTGATGAGAGTGGACATTGTCTTGTTCCTGATCTTAGAGGAAAACTTTTAGCTTTTTACTGTTGAATACAGTGTTAGCTGTGGGTTTGTTACATACATCCTTTTATTATGTTTAGGTCCATTCCCTCTGTACTGCTTCGTTGAGAATTTTTATCATGAATGAGTGTTGAATTTTGTCAAATGTTTTTTCTGCATCTGTTAAGATGATCATATGATTTTACCTCTCATTTTGTTAATGTAATGTATCACATTGACCGATTTGCAGGTGTTGCACCATCCTTGCCTCCCTGGGATAAACCCCTTTGATTATGGTGTATGATCCTTTTAATGTATTGTTGACTTTGGTTTGCTAATATTTTGTTGACGATTTTTGCATCTGTGTTCATTAAGGATATTGGCCTGTAATTTTCTTGTGGTTTCCTTGTCTAGTTTTGGTATCAGCCTAATGCTGGCCTTGTAAAATGAGTTTGAAAGTGTTCTCTTCTATTTTTAGAAGAGTTTGGGAAGGATTTGTATTAATTCTTCTTTGAATGTAGAATTAACCAGTGAAGCTCTCAGGTCCTGGACCCTTTGTTTGTTGTGAGATTTTTGGTTACTGATTCAGTCTCTGTAATAGTAATTGATCTATTCACATTTTCTATTTCTTCATGATTCATTCTTGGAAGGTTATGTGTTTGTAGGAATTTATCCATTTTTTCTAGGTTGTCCAATTTGTTGGTGTATAATTGTTCATTGTAGTCTTTTATGATCCTTTGTAGTTTTGTGGTATCTGTTTGTTAATTTTGTCTACTTTTTAAAGAACCAGCTCTTAGTTTCATTGATCTCTTCTATTGTCTTTTTGGCCTCTATTTTATTTGTTTCCACTCTGATCTTTGTTATTTCCTTCATTCTACTAACTTTGAACTTTGTTCTTTTTCTAGTTCCTTGAACTGTAATGTTTTGTTATTTATTTGTGATATTTATTGTTTCTTGAGGTAGGCCTCAGTTATTATGAACTTCCCTCTTAGAACTGCTTTGCTGCATCTCATAATTTTTGGTGTGTTCTATTTTCATTTTCATTTGTCTCAAGGTATTTTTCGATTTCTCTGTTGATCTTTTAGTCTTTCAGTAGCATGTTGTTTAATTTCCACATATTTGTGAATTTTCCAGTTTTCTTCTTGTAATTGATTTCTAATTTTATACCATTGTTGGAAAAGATGCTTGGTATGAATTTATTTCTTCTTACAACTGTTTGGTAAGTTATCTTTTTTAAAAATTTGTCCATTTTATCCGAATTTTCAAATTATTGGCATTACAGTTATGCTCTTTTATCATTTATTGTCTACAGATTCCTTACTGAATGTTCCTCCTTTCTTTTCTTAATAGCTTTGAGGTATAACCATACAATTCACCCATTCGAAGTGTACAACTTTGTGGTTTTTATAACATTCACAGTGTTGTACAACCATCAGCATAATCAATTTCAGAACAAAAAGGAATGCTGCACCCATTAGCCATCACTCCCCATTTTCCCCGAGCTCCTTCTCACCCCATCAGCCCTAGGCAATCACAAATCTTTTTGCCTCTGTAGATTTTCTTCTTCTGAAATTTTCACATAAATGGAATCATGCAATTTGTGGTCTTTTGTCACTGGCTTCTTTCACTTAGCATAATGTTTTCAAAGTTCACTTATGTTGTAGCATATATCAGTACAGTTGACTTTTGAACAACAGGGGTTTGAGTTGTGTGGATCCACTTATATGGGGACTTTTTTCAGTAGTAAACACTATAGTACGACAGGGTCTGCATTTGGTTTAATCTGCAGATGTGGAACCGTGAATACAGAGGAATCATGTATATGGAGGGCCAACTATAAGTTATACTCGGATTTTCAACTGTGTGGAGGGTTAGCAACCTTAATCCCTGTGTTCAAGGGTCAACTGTACTTCATTTCTTTTTACTGCCAGATAATATGCTAATGTATGGATATACCTTATTTAATTTATTCATCAGTTGATGGATGTTTGAGTTGTTTCCAGTTTTTGGCTATTATGAGTAATGCTACCATGAACATTCATGTACAAGTTTTTGTGCAGACATGTTTTCATTTCTCTTGGGCCTTTTTCATTCTTGATATTGGGTATATGTATCTTTTTTTTCTCCTCTTTTTAAAAATAATTTTACTAGAGGATTAGCAATTACAGTAATTCTTCCAAAGAGCCAGCTGTGTTGGTGTTTTTTTATTTTGTTAATATCAGCTTTTATATTTATTATTTTTTTAGGATTCCTTTTGCTTTTATTTTTCTAACTTCTTAACAAGGGTGGTTAGGTATTAATTTGCACCCTTATTTCCTTCCTAACATATGCAGTTGAAACTACACATTTCACTTTCAAGTATGTCTTTACTTGCATCCCATTATTTTTGATATGTAGTATTTCCATTATAACTTCACAACATATCTTAATTTCTTCTTTGATCAGTGGGTTATTTTAAAGTAGATTTTTAAATTTCCAGTAATATAAGAATTTTCTAACTGCATATTTTATAATTGCTTTCTGGTTTAGAGTACTTTCTCTGAGTGATTTCAGTCTTTTAAAATTTCTTGAGATTTACTTTATGGCTCAACATGTGATCAGTTTTTGTAAATATGTAAGATCTTGAAAAGAATATATTCTGCAGCTGTTGGATGCAGAGTTCTATATATGCCTATCGATCAAATTTGTTAATTGTGTTGTGTTATCCTTACTGATTTTTTTGTCTGCTTATTTCAACTACTGAGAGATACCTTAAAATCCACCACTATGATACTAATGCATGTGTATTTCTCCTACTAGTTCTGTCAACTTTTCCTGTATATATAATTTGAGGTCATGATATCAAGTGCATCTAAATTTTTAGAAACTATTTATTTATTTATTTATTTATTTGGCTGTGTTGGTTCTTAGTTGGGGTACGTGGGATCTTTCGTTGTGGCATGCAGGCTCTTCTTTGTGGCACATGGGCTTCTATCTAGTTGTGGTGTGTGGCCTCTATAGTTCTGGCATGTGGGCTCCAGAGCGCACAGGCTCAGTAGTTACGGTGCGTGGGCTTAGTTGCCCCGTGGCATGTGAGATCTTCGTTCCCTGACCAGGGATTGAACCCGCATCCCCTGCATTGGAAGGCGGATTCTTAACCGCTGGTCCACCAGGGAAGTCCCAAGTGCATATAAATTTAGTTAATTATGTTCTGGTGAGTTAAACATTTTATCATCCTTGAAGTGACTCTTTTAACTCTAGTAATACTTTTTCTTTGATGTCTGTTTTTTCTGAAACTAATTTAGCTATACCGTCTTTATTTTGGCTAGTGTTTGCATGATATATATATATATTTTTTTTAATTTTTATTCTTGGCTGTGTTGGGTCTTCGTTTCTGTGCAAGGGCCTTCTCCAGTTGCGGCAAGCGGGGGCCACTCTTCATCGCGGTACGCGGGCCTCTTCACTATCGCGGCCTCTCTTGTTGCGGAGCACAGGCTCCAGACGCGCAGGCTCAGTAATTGTGGCTCACGGGCCTAGTTGCTCCGCGACACGTGGGATCTTCCCAGACCAGGGCCCGAACCCGTGTCCCCTGCATTAGCAGGCAGACTCTCAACCACTGCACCACCAGGGAAGCCCATGATATATTTTTTTATCCTTTTACTTTCAGCCTTTCTGTATTCTTATGTTTAAATGGGTCTCTTGAAAGCAGCATATGTTTGTAGATTGTTTTTTTAAGTCTGATAATCTTTTTCTTTTTTGGGAACATTTAGTCCATTTGTATTTAATGTAAGTACTGACATTTTGAGATTAAATACAGCAGCACATTTTTGTCCCACCTGTTCTTTATTTTTCTCTTCCTTTGATTTGATTATTTTTATATCAATTTTCCTTTATTGGTTCAGATATCACATATTCATTTTAAGTATTTTCATGATTGCACTTGCACTTATAGCATGCATAGGTCACTTATCAAAGTCTAGTGTTAACTGATAATTTTATCTTCCTCCTGGTTGAAGCAAGAACGTTAAAATACCTCTGTTCCATTTACCGATCTCCTGATATTCATGCTCTTGTCCTGTAACTTAATATTCTGTATGTATATTTTTTTACAAAAAGCTGTACATATTCCATGTATATAATTTAATGGGTTGGGAGATAAGTTTCTGTACGTATTTTAAACCCCACAGGACATTATTATTTTATACAATCAATGCCCCATTAGATTTTTCACATGCTTACTTAAACTTTCATGGTTCTTCATTTCTGCATCTGTGACCTTCCATTTTGGGTCAGTTTTTTTTGCTTTATGATTTTTTAGTGGAGTTCTGCTGGATGTGAACTCTGTTTTTATTTGTCAGAAAATATATTTCATTTTCATTCTTTTTTTCTTAAATGTATGTATTGTTTTTCAAATTCTTTTCCCATTTAGGTTATTACAGAATATTGAGCAGAGTTCCGTGTGCTATACAATGTGTCCCTGTTGGTTATCTATTTTAAATACAGTAGTGTGTATATGTCAATCTCAAACTTTGAATTTTTTTAACTTTTTCTTTTATATTGGAGTACAGTTGACTAACAGTGTTGTGATAGTTTCACTTGTACAGCACAGTGGTTCAGTTATACATATACATGTATCTATTCTTTTTCAAGTTCCTTTCCTATTTGGGTTGTTACATAATATTGAGCAGAGTTTGCTGTGCTATACAGTAGGTCCTTGTTGGTTACCCTTTTATTTTGGCTGCACTGGGCGGCATGTGGGATCTTAGTTCCCTGACCAGGGATTGAACCTTCACCCCTTGCAGTGGAAGCACGGAGTTGTAACCACTGGACCACCAGGGAAGTACTGGTTATCCATTTTAAATATAGCAGTGTGTACATGTCAATCCCAAACTCTCTAACTATCCCTTCCCCTCACCCTCACCCTCACCCTCACCCTCACCCTCACCCTCCTGGTAACCATAAGTTCGTTCTCTAAGTCTGTGAGTCTGTTTGTTTTGTAAATAATTTCATTTGCATCATTTGTTTTAGAGTCTGCATGTAAGCGATATCATATATTTGTCTTTCTCTGTCTGACTTACTTCACTCAGTATCATAATCTCCAGGTCCATCCATGTTGCTGCAAATGGCATTATTTCATTCTTTTTAATAGCTGATTAATATTCCATTGTATATATGTACCACGTCTTCTTTATCCATTCATATGTCGATGGACATTTAGGTTGCTTCCAAGACTTGGCTGTTGTAAACAGCACTGCAGTGAACATTGGGGTGCCTGTATCCTTTCGAACCATAATTTTCTCCGGATATATGCCTAGGAGTGGGAATGCTGGATCATATGGTAGCTCTGTTTTTAGTTTTTTAAGGAACCTCCATACTGTTCTCCATAGTGGCTGTACCAATTGACATTCCCACACAAAGTGTAGGAGGGTTCCCTTTTCTCCACACCCTTTCCACCATTTATTGTTTGTAGAATTTTTGATGATGGCCGTTCTGAATGGTATGAGGTGATATATCATTGTAGTTTTGATTCACGTTCCTCTAATAATTAGCAATGTTGAGCATCTTTTCCTGTGTCTCTTGGCTGTATGTATGTCTTCTTTGGAGAAATGTCTATTTAGGTCTTCTGCCCATTTTTTGATTGGGTTGTTTGGGTTTGTTTTGATATTGAGCTGCATGAGCTGTTTGTAGATTTTGGAGATCAATCCCTTGTCAGTTGCATCGTTTGCAAATATTGTCTGCCATTCTGTGGGTTGTCTTTATGTTTTGTTTATGGTTTCCTTTGCTTTGCCAAAGCTTTTGAGTTTCATTAGGTCCCATTTGTATATTTTTGTTTTTATTTCCATTACTGTAGTAGATGGATTGAAAAAGATATTGCTGTGATTTATGTCAGAGTGTTCTTCCTATGTTTTCGTCTAAGAGTTTTATAGTATCAGGTCTTAACATTTAGCTCTTTAATTCATTTTGAGTTTATTTTTGTGTATGGTATCAAAGAATATTCTAATTTCATTCTTTTACATGTAGCTGTCCAGTTTTCCCAGCACCACTTATTGAAGAGACTGTCTTTTCTCTGTTGTATAGTCTTGCCTCCTTTGTTTTAGTTTAATTGACCATAGGTGCTTGGGTTCATTTCTGGGTTTTCTATCTTGTTCCATTGATCTATATTTCTGTTTTTGTGCCAGTACCATACTGTCTTGATTACTGTAGCTTTGTAGTATAGTCTGAAGTTGGGGAGCCTGATTCCTCCAGCTCCGTTTTTCTTTCTCAAGATTGCTTTGGCTATTCGGGGTCTTTTGTGTTTCTGTACAAATTGTGAAATTTTTTGTTCTAGTTCTGTGAAAAATGCTATTGGTAGTTTGATAAGGATTGCATTGAATCTGTAGATTGCTTTGGGTAGCATAGTCATTTTCACAGTGTTGATACTTCCAATCCAAGGACATGGTATATCTCTCTATCTGTTTGTATCATCTTTAATTTCTTTCATCAGTGTCTTACAGTTTTCTGCATACAGGTCTTTTGTCTCCTTAGGTAGGTTTACTCCTAGGTATTTTCTTCTTTTTGTTGCAGTCGTAAATGGGAGTGTTTCCTTAATTTCTTTTTCAGAATTTTCATCAGTAGTGTATAGGAATGCAAGAGATTTCTGTGCATTAATTTTGTATCCTGCTACTTCACCAAATTCACTGATGAGCTCTAGTAGTTTTCTTTAGGATTTAGGTAGCATCTTTAGGATTTCTATGTATAGTGTCATGTCATCTGCAAACAGTGACAGTTTTACTTCTTTTCCGATTTGTATTCTTTTTATTTTTTCTCTTCTCTGATTGCCGTGGTTAGGACTTCCAAAACTGTGTTGAATAAAAGTGGTGAGAGTGGACATCTTTGTCTTGTTCATGATCTTGGAGGAAATGCTTTCAGCTTTTCACTGTTGAGTATGTTGTTAGCTGTATATATGTTTGTCGTATATGGCCTCTATTAGGTTGACATAAGTTCCCTCTGTGCCCACTTTCTGGAGAGTTTTATCATAAATGGGTGTTGAATTTTTTCAAAAGCTTTTCCAGCATCTATTGAGATGATCATGTGGTTTTTGTTCTTCAGTTTGTTGATGTGGTGTATCACACTGATTGACTTATGGATATTTAAAAATCGTTGCATCCCTGTGATAAATCCCACTTGATCGCGGTGTAGGATCCTTTTATTGTGTTGTTGTATTCAGTTTGCTAGTAATTTGTTAAGGATTTTTATGTCTATGTTCATTAGTGATATTGGCCTGTAATTTTCTTTTTTTTGTATTCTTTTTGTCTAGTTTTGGTATCAGGGTGATGATGGCCTCATAGAATGAGTTTCGGAGTGTTCCTTCCTCTGCAATTTTTGGAGAAGTTTCAGAAGGATAGGCGTTAACTCTTCTCTAAATGTTTGATAGATTTTGCTTGTGAAGCCATGTGGTCCTGGGCTTTTGTTTGTTGGGAGTTTTTAAATCACAGTTTCAATTTCAGTACTTGTGATTGGACTGCTCATATTTACTATTTCTTCCTGGTTCAGTCTTGGGTGATTGTACTTTTCTAAGAATTTGTCCATTTCTTCTAGGTTGTCCGTTTTATTAGCATATAGTTGTAGTCTCTTACGATTCTTTGTATTTCTGTGGTGTCTGTTGTACCTTCTCCTTTTTCATTTCTAATTTTATTGACTTGAGCCTTTTCCCCTGTTTTTCTTGATGAGTCTGGCTAAAGGTCTATCAATTTTGTTTATCTTTTCCAAGAACCAGCTTTTAGTTTTATTGATCTTTTCTGTTTTTTTCTTCATTTCTATTTCATTTATTTCTGCTCTGATCTTTGTTTAGTGTTGTGTTTGGATAGCTTTCTCTCTCTGTCTCTCCTGTTTTTTGGTTACACCACATGGTATGTGGGATCGAACCTGTGCTCCCTGCAGTGGGAACACGGAGCCTTAACCACTGGACCGCCATGGAATTCCCTGCTTTTTCTCTTTTGTGTATGTATCTGTTGTAGATTTTTGGTTTGCGGTTCCCATGAAGTTTTGCTATAGCAGTCTGTATATATAAACAAGATCGTTTTAAGCTGCTGGTCTCTTAATTTGAAACGTATTTCCCGTTTCCTGCATTTGTGCTCTCCTCACCATTGCCGGTTTTGATAATATATTTGTGTGTAGATGATTTCCTACCTTTACTGTATGTTTGCCTTTACCAGTGAGCTTTCTCATTTGTATATACTTGTTTGTAGTTGTGGCCTTTTCTTTTCCGCCTAGAGAAGTTCCTTTAGTACTTGTTGCAAAGTTGGTCTGGTGATGTTGAATTCTCTTAGCTTTTCCTTGTCTGTAAAGCTTTTGATTTTTCTGTTGAATCTGAATGAGAGCATTATTGGGTGTTCTTGGTTGTAGGTCCTTCTCTTTCATCACTTTAAATATATCATGACACTCCCTTCTGGCCTGCAGAGTTTCTGCTGAGAAATCAGCTGATAACCTTACGGGAGTTCCCTTGTATATTATTTGTTGCTTTTCCCTTTTGCTTTTAATATTTTTTCTTTGTTTTTAATTTTTCTCAATTTGATTGTTATGTGTCTCTACATGTTCCTCCTTGGGTTTATCCTGCCTGGGACTCTCTGTGCTTCCTGGACTTGGGTGACTGTTTCCTTTCCCAAGGTAGGGAAGTTTTCAGCTATCATCTCTTCAGATATTTTCTCAGGTCCTTTATCTCTCTTTTCTCCTTCTGGGACCCCTCTAATGTGATTGTTGTTGCGTTTAATGTTTCCGCAGAGGTCTCTTAGACTGTCTTCATTTCTTTTCATTCTTTTTTCTTTATCATATTCTGTAGTAGTGATTTCCACCATTCTGTCTTCCAGCTCACTTATCCTTTTTTCTGCCTAATTTATTGTGATATTGGTTTCCTCTAGTGTATTTTTTATTTCAGTTGTTGTATTATTAATCTGTTTGTTTGTTCTTTAACTCTTCTAGGTCTTTGTCAAACATTTCTTGTATCTTCTCAATCTGTTCCTCCATTCTTTTTCTGAGATCTTGGATCATCTTTACTATCATTACTCTGAATTCTTTTTTGGGTCGATTGCCTGTCTCCACTTCACTTAGTTGTTCTTCTGGGGTTTTATCTTGTTCCAACACCTGGGACAGATTCATCTGCCGTCTCATTTTGTCTTACTTTCTGTGATTACTGTTTCCATTCCACAGGCTGCAGAGTTGTAGTTCTTGCTTCTGCTGTTTGCCCCCTGGTGGATGAGCCTGTCTCAGAGGCTTGTGCAGGCTTCCTGGTGGGAGCAACTGGTTCCTGCCCATTGGTAGGTGCAGCTGGGTCTTGTCCCTCTAGTGGGCAGGGCCGTGTCAGGGGTTGTGCTTATGGGGCAGCTGTGGGCACAGGAAGACTTTAAGCAGCCTGTCTGCTGATGGGTGGGACTGTGTTCCTGCTCTGTTGGTTGTTTGGTCTGAGGCATCCCAGCACTGGAGCGTATAGGCTGTTGGGTGGGGCCAGGTCTTGGTTAGAAGATGGCAGCTTCCAGGAGGGCACTTGCCAATGAGTACTCCCCAGAACTACTGCCACCAGTGTCTTTGTCCCTGCATTGAGCCACAGCAGCCCCCCACCTCTGCAGGAGACCCTGCAATACCAGCAGGAAGGTCTGGCCCAGGCTCTTATGAGGTCACTGGTTTTTTTTCCTGGGTGGTGCACACGAGACCTTGTGTTCCCCCTCTGAGAGTGGAGTTTCTGTTTCCCCCAGTCCTGTGGAGTTCCTGCAATCAAACCCCACTGGCCTTCACAGCTAGATTCTCTCAGGGCTCCTCCTCCCGTTGCCAG
The DNA here is from genome assembly GCF_965194825.1 of Balaenoptera physalus. Taxonomy (NCBI): domain Eukaryota; kingdom Metazoa; phylum Chordata; class Mammalia; order Artiodactyla; family Balaenopteridae; genus Balaenoptera; species Balaenoptera physalus. The sequence continues at coordinate 28,284,563 of NC_138903.1, read as the reverse complement.
ACTCTCAGCCTGGGGAGCCTGACGTGGGGCTCACAACTTTCACTCCTGTGGCAGAGCTTCTGTGGTATAATTATTCTCCAATTTGTGGGTCACCCACCCAGCGGGTATGGGATTTGATTTTATTGCGATTGTGCCCCTCCTACCATCTCACTGTGACTTCTTCTTTGTCTTTGGATGTAGGATATCTTTTTTGGGAGGTTCCAGCATTTTTTTGTCGATGGTCATTCAGCAGTTAGTTGTGATTTTGGTGTTTTCGTAAGAAAAGGTCAGTTCACTTTCTTCTACTGCACCATTGTGTCTCCGCCCCCTTAATTTTCATTCTTGATGGGTGTTTTCTCTGCCGTGGAATACTTGGTTGGCAGTTGTTTTTCTTTCTGCTACTTAGGGATTCCATTATATATGTCTTTTAGCTTCCATTTTTGTTGAGAATTAAGCTATCCATGTAAACTGTTGCTTCTTTGGAAGTAATCTTTTTCCCCCTCGGGATGCTTTTAACTTTTTCTTTGTCTGCTGATTTTCAGCTAGGAATTCATTGACATCCTTAAATTTGTGGTTTGACATTTTTAAATCTTTTTTGGAAATTTTCAGCCATTCAAATTTTGCTTCTACCCCATACTGTCTCTCCTTTCCTTCTGGAATTCCAATTAACTGTGTCAGATGTTATACCTTCATACCATATCCCCATGTTGCTTATCTTGTATTTATTCTGAGCTTTTTTTCCACTGACTTGTCTCTGATTCAGTGTCTCAACTGTGTCCATTGGCTGTTAAACCTGTTCATTGGATTAATTTCAGTTTTTGTGTTTTTCAGTAACAAAATTTGTTTGCTTCTTATAAAAACCTGGTATATCACTTTTTATAGTTTCTAGTTCATTGCTGAGACTTTTAAGTTTGGTTTCCATTTCCTTGAACCAAAGTGTTTGTTTCATAATTCCAATATTTGGAGTCTCTGTGAGTGTTTATTGTTTTATGTTTCTGTGGCTTTTGATCTTATGTCTATTGTTTTCCCATGTGCCCAGTTGTCTTTAATTGTTTGCTGGGCATTGGATTTGAAAAATTACTTGAGAAATCATTTGAGACCAGGATGATATCTTCCAGGAAGGATTTTTTTGAGGGGGGGGGTGGCATCTGCTTGAGGGAATCTAGGATTACTTAGTCAAATCTCAGCTTTTGAGATTTTTCTGGGCCAACTGGATGACTCAAGGCTAAATTGCTTTCAATTTATGGACTGTTTAATTTCCGGTTCACCCATATTTCTAAGGTGCAGCCCTTTAGGTTCCTAACATGAGGGTAGTGAAGAGGATTTTCCTTTTGTCCCTCTGGGCCTACCCAGCTGTCAGATACGGCTTAACTTCTGGTTTCTTCTGAATTGTTGTACTCACCTCTCTGAATTCCAGTCCTTTAATGGATCTGAAAGCACTATCCTGTTGGCTCTTTGATCCTTTAAGCAAGTCATTTCGTACATTTTGTCCAACTTTTATTATTTGTCTAAAGTGGAAAGATTGGTTCAAATTACCTAATATGCCATAACCAAGAGAAGGAGTCTTCCCATTGGCTCTTTATGGCAGAACATGATTTTGTCTTGTTTTCTAGGTCAGACTCAGCCCCTAGTTCGCTTTAAATTTTGTTTTATTTTGTTTTATGTAGCTGTACTCACTTGGATAACTTTGCACATTTTAATTAAAAGGTTACATTGTGTGTGTGTGTGTGTGAAATTATAAATAAGTTGTTACCTGATTATTCAGGATTCAGGATTTTAGTCTCTTCCACCTAGGGCAGTTTCTAGTCCTTGACAGTGGACACGTTTATTGTATTTAAGTTTCAGTTAAAAATAAGTCTCTGGAATGACTTTTAGAACATGAAATCCCTCTTAATTACTATTGAAGTTGGGATGTACAATATCAACTCAGTTTTATTTTCCTCTCATAGAAAAGAATGCTTTTGTAGTTATACTATAACTGTCATGACTTCTGTTTTAGTGTACATATTTGTAGACATAATATATATCTGTCCTTGTGAAATAGAAAAAAAGGAGGCAGTTCTGCTGAGATTCTTGTTTGCTGTATTATGAAAGCTCTCGAGCATCCTCTTGAATGAATATGGTGCTTTACAAGTTACAAACATTTTCCTTCTATGTAAATTAATTCCTACAACATCTTGTGAGGTGTGGTATTAAGCAAAGGATTTGGAAACAGGCCCTAAGAGAGGTTAAGTAACTTGTCTGTGGCTCCACATCTGGTGAGTGGCTTATGTCGTCTATGATTATTACAGTGTTTTATTTCAGCTGTTGTGGCCTGTTAACGCTTGCCTGTAGATGCTCACTGACTTCCCAGTTTTGTCACGTTATGCTTTCTTCTTTCTGTACACCATGTAATATAATGACCTCATGACTCATGTCCTGAAGATTGAGACAATTGGGATATTACTCCTTCATATCCCATCCTCACTGCCTCTCAGCCCACCCCATCTCTAGAATATGGTCACACCAGCCCTGGAATTTGCCACCTCCTCTGCCCTGTTGGAAAGCTTGCTTTGTCACTAGTCCTTTCTCACCCCACATGTATAGTCAGTCCCTTTCCCTCTCTTTATGCCTGCCTCAATTTTTCTGATTCTAAGAAAGATGCCTCTTTTCTTTCCAATGCACTTGCCATCTTTCTTGTCACTCTTACGGTTAGACTCAAACTCTCTAACTTCCTTACTGGATATTTTCTGTAAGCCTTCCTTTCTTTTCTAATCGCTCTTTATAAGATCCTAGCCAAAGTCTTGTTTGGTCTGATCCTCTGAATCTTAAGGAGAGCAAAAAGCTTTTCTGCCTCAGACCCTTTTCCTAGCAGTAGAGTCAGTGCTGCTATATATCTGGTGGTGCTTCTGCTTCTGAATGGTACTCACATCTCATTTTCAACATCCTTGTAATGAAAACCTTGAACAGTTATCTTACATTAGGACTGTGGATGTCAAATGCCCTTGTTTGCTTGGAGCATGTTCAGTTACATAGTGTTCAGTTACTACTTCTTTAAGGGTATGAGGATGCCACCTCCTCAAATTTAGTAATGCTCCATTTTCTCTTGAGAACTATTGTGTCAGTGTGTGGTTTGTTTTTTTTATTTTGTCCCTATCCAAGGATTCTTTTCTTGGAAGTTTATTCATTAGTTTTCTCCCCATCTCACTCACAAAACTGCCATGCTTTAAAATGTTGGTAGAATTGTGAGTGGTACCAGTATCTTTTGAATGTCCTATTTCAAACCTTTGCATTTTTCCCTTTTCCTTCTCTTTTAATCCTGCATCTTTTCTGTTGTCCACTTTATTTTCTTCAGTAAACTTGATTTACATGAATTCATCTCTCCCTTCTCTGAACTCTTTTTGTTATCAGGGTACAGAGTACATATGTTCTTTTTCACCAGCTCAAGAGTAAGCTTTAAGACAGGGCATGGGCAATTAAAAAAAAAAAAAGTCAGGGCATGGGCTTCACCCGTGTGCTTTATCACTTATTTTTTTAAATAAATTTTAAAATTTATTTATTATTTATTTTTGGCTGAGTTGGGTCTTTGTTGCTGCATGCGGGCTTTCTCTAGTTGCGGTGAGCGGGGGCTACTCTTCATTGTGGCGCGCGGGCGTCTCATTGCGGTGGCTTCTCGTTGTGGAGCACGGGCTCTAGGTATGTGGGCCTCAGTAGTTGAGGCTCATGGGCTCTAGAGCATAGGCTCAGTAGCTGTGGTGCACGGGCTTAGTTGCTCTGTGGCATGTGGGATCTTCCCTGACCAGGGCTCGAACCCATGTCCCCTGCATTGGCAGGCGGATTCTTAACCGCTGCGCCACCAGGGAATCCCTGCTTTATCACTTATTGCAGGACCTTGCATATGATAAGATTCAGTAAATATTTAAGTTTATACTTAACATTATAATTAATTATAACTTATGCTGATAATTATAATTACTAATTAATATAATTATTAATCATAATATTAGTTAATGTTAATTGACGTTTGAATATAATGGTTTTGGCTCTTTAAGGATTTTATCTCTGGACTGCCTTAAGAACCCTCTCAGTAGTTTTATATCTTTAGCTTCTTTTTCTGTGATCTCTGTACAAAAGAATGAAAATCATCAGCTTTTAAGTATTATTTTGAATACATTGGTTTTTTTCTCCTTAAAGGACTCTGTAGTGACTCCTAGTTGATTGGTTTTATTTTTAAGTTTTTATTTGTGAACATTTCCAAATGTACACAAAAAGTTCAGTGAACCTCTGTGCTGCAGACATCAACATTTCTCCATACTTGTTTCATCTTCCCCCTATTGCTTTTTATTTTGCTGAGAATTTATGGCGTATCCAAGACATTATTTCATCCCTAAATGACATGTATCTAAAACAACACATTTTCTTACATAACCACGATGCATTGTCATATACAACACACCTGGTAATGATTCCTTAATTGCGTATATAATACTTATTAGTCCACGTTCAAGTTTTCCCAGTTGTCTAAAAAAATTTGTTTTGTAGTTGGTTTGTTTGATTTATGCAAGAGTTCAGGTGTTGACAGCCTGATCCCTTCATGAAGCCCCACTTTTCACCCTAATGCTTTTACCATTCATCGATTACAATTGCATGGATTAGTTATTAAATTAAAAATTGCCAAATTGTGAGCGTTCTAATTTGGTTACTTTTGCCATTATTAGCTGAAACTTTTCTCTCTGGAAGAACTTTTTCCTCATTCACTAAGGCTAGTTGGTTAACCTAAAATATCTAGTTAGTTCTTGAGTTGTTAATACCCTCTACTGGGGAAAGAAGGCTCTGCTTTCTTTTTTAGCTAGTAAGACTCTTTATATTATTTCACTAAGGCCTATAGTAAAGTATTTTTTTTCCTTCTTGAGGAAGTTAAAGTTATTCTTGAGTGGTAGATTAGTGATTTTGTGGGTTGGGTTATGGGGAGGGCCTCCCAGTCCTGAGTGAGCAGTTCAAATTCTCTTGAGAAGGTATAGTGGGGGTGGATGGTGGGGAAAGGAAAGGAATACAAAGGAAAAAAAATATACCCCCTTCACTGTTGGGCTTTGTACTGAGGGTGTGGTGCTCACTTGGGGTGTGGAAATTTCAAACATTCTTCTACTTTCCCAGAGAATAAATTAGACTCAATATAGATTCCATATAGATGCAGTATAGAGTCATTTAAATTTAAGGACGTATGGCCCTTAAAGGGTCTTAGCACAGTTTTGTAATCAAACCCATTCAAATTTAATGACTAGTATTTCATGCGGAGCTGCAAGGACCCCTGATGGTTTGCCAGGGATGCAGCTAAAGTTCTTGCCAGCTTTCTCTGAAGCCAAAACCTCAGAAAAGCTTTGGCCATCCCCTCTGCTGTTGTCAGCTCTGCCTTAGGGATTAGAGGTGACTGACTAGGAAGGGGAGCAGGGTGGCTCAGGCAGTCAGGGGAACTTTTTGTTACTGACTGAACATAAACTTCATTCACTGAAATTTCAAGTGGTAAAGGTATACAAATGGCTGCTTTCCTTTTTCGTGACCTTTTATTTGTATACTGTATCACTTGCTCATACGGCCTTCCTTAAGCCTTTCACAGTTTGAATATTACCACTTTGGTCTTTCGTTTACCTAGGACAGTGTCTTCAGCCTTTTCTTCAAGTTTTTTACCGTGAATTGTTGCTGCGTGTCAAACTGGACAAGGTATTTTAGTTGAAGTTTCACCAGTTGAAACATTGGAGGTAAGGAATGTTTATCTGTGTGATTGTGTATTTTTGTAGTTATATTAGAGCAGATTAGTTTTTTGAAAACTAATCTGTATTGCTGTTAACATGTTTGTTTACTCCACCCCCTCGCCCCCATCTCTTGTACATATAAGAGCAAGGATGAAAAAATAAAAGATAGATGTCCAGGTAGTTTCATATGTTTAAATTTAGGCCCTAAATCAGGACCCAAAGCAAGTTCTTTGTACAGTTTATTTACTATTAGAAACTTTATCAGCAAATGAAAGAGTAACTTAGCAGTTGATTTTGAATATAAGGGGCTAATCCCACCCAGGTCCCAGACCCCCAGTGGTTGGAGCTGGTGGCGTTTGAAAGACCTGCCCCAAAGAGTAACGGGGTGTGCATGCATATGCTGATCTTCCAACTTCCTGGTTTTTATTGTAATATTTCTTAGTCTCAGATACATGATCAGTAAATGAGTAGTATAGATGAAAAGTTTAGTATTATGAAAAAATAAGGGTATAATTTTTAAAATTGTATTGTGGTATAATTCCATTAGTAGATCTATGTCAAGAAAGACTATATAGCAGTATCAGCTTTGATTTCTAGATAGTTTATTTTTCCACCTTATAATAATGTTCCCATTCTTTTTAACATCTGTTTTCTATTATAATAACATATGTGGGTGTGTGTTGTGAATTAAACACTGGACAAGATGTTATGAGGCCTGTTTTGTAGTCCTGGCTTTCTAGCAAGTTTTTAAATCCATCTAACCTTCAGTTATCGTCTTGTGTAAAACAAGAGGATTGTACTGAGGTTGGGTTCAGGGTTTCTCAACCTCGGCACTATTGACATACTGAGCTGGATAATTCTTTGTTGTCAGGGGCTGTCCTGTGTACTGTAGGATGATTAGCAGTATCCCTGGCCTCTGCCCACCAAATCCCAATAGCACCCCTCCCCAGTATGGCAACCAAAAATGTCTCCAGACATTGCCAAATGTGCCTTGTGGGACAAAATCATCCCCAGTTGAGAACACTACATTAGATGATGTGTAGATTTCCTTCCAGGTTTATAATCCTATTGTTTTTATTTTTAAAAATCCTGCTCTTTGCAACCCAGCTTCCATGAAGCTTTCCCCCGCACTCCTTTTTATGGTCCTACCTTAATTAATTATTTCTTTTTCTGAGAACTTACAGGACTTAATCCTACTCTATTATATCTCTCAGTGCATTTCTCTCACTTTGAGGGCATGGGCCTTCTGTATCTCCAAGCCGAGTACTCAGATCTTATTAAATGAATGAACAGTGAGTTCAGGAGTATTGACGGTTAGACATTTTAAAATAAATGATTATAAATGGCATTTTTGTTAATATTTCAAACCCTTCCAGTTGGAAATTCCCACAGTTTGTGATCTTGAATTTCTGGGTTAGTGAGACTGATGACTCTTTTTTTTTTATCTTTTAGAAGGCAGGAGCCTCCTAAAATATGTGAGGGAGCTACACAAAACAGATCGAGGTTGCTTTTGAGAAAAATAAAGTCACACAAAAATTCATAACAGAGTTGTTTCAGCTTTCATATTCAGATGTTTCTCAAATAACTCCACTTTGTTAATTAGAAAGGTGCCATTTATTCAGGTAATAGTAAAAATGAAAGGTAATAAATATTTTTCTTACATAACCCAGAATATCTCACCATATTCTAAGTCAGTATTTCTCAAAGCAACGCATAGTAAGAAATACATTTTAATCATGATCTAGTACATACATACAAGTTTTTTGAATCAATATTTACTGTACTATGTGTGAAGTACTCTGATATTTTCTGTTTTTTTTTTTTTCTTAAATACTTGTCATCACCTAGTAAATTTATCATACAGTTTACTAATAGGTTACAACCCACCATTTGTAAAACACTGTTCTAAGAAATCTCTTTTAAGTAATAAAATGCCAAGATGATTTGCCTCTGGCATATGTTACCAATAGGCTGTACTGTGTCTTCTTAGAAAATGTCATTTAATAATTGACCTAATAAAGACCTTGGAATACCTCAACCAGAACAAATTAGATTTGCAGTCATTTGAAAGTCCTATATTTTTTCATTTATACAAAGTATTTTGTGTGCACAAGGCACTATAGGTCAAAGAACATGTTTGGTTTTCATTCTCAAGGTTTACAGTTATAAAACCTAGAGGAAAATAAAAAGTTGATAAACATTATTTCAAGTGCTGGTAGTAACAAACAGACAATAACTTTTGTAGGCATTTAGGAAGGAGAGAAAACTGTTCTGATTCAAGTTGATGGGGAGAAGGTTAACATGAATGTGGGGTGGATTTTGCATTGTCATATCAGAGATCAGAAAAGGCTGTTTCACGTGGTCAAAACAGCCTTCATGTAGGTGCAAGTACTTCTTGCTCATACTTGAAGTTCATTTTTCAGGTACTGTTTAAGATAAAGTAACTGAGAAGCTAAAAAGTAAGAAAAAGTATAGTAAAGTGCTAAAAAAATACATTATAAACAAGCTATGTTATTTTAACTCTACTGTGGTTATAAAATGAGGTTGAGTCAGTAGATTAATTAGAAACTTGTATGCATGATGGCTCTGATACAAGCCAATATTTGCCCTAAAATGATAAGGTTAACATTGAATTATTAGGTTTACCGAGAACAAAGATAGTTTCTAAATGGTGGAGAGAGAGAGTGCTCATCTGTCAAAATAAGCCAATAAGGGCTCTTTTTTTTTTTTTTAAGTAGCAGTTTTTAAAAAGTTGTATACTATTTTGGCTATGCAATTGAAAATTTTGTACATGCTTGGTAGTCCTGGGCTTCGTCCTTTCTTCTCTAGATAGAATGGAGGGCTCATGATGGTAAGTCACAACCAGGTGTGCTACAAAAGCCTTAAGAAAACAGGCAGCGGACTATCTTTTTGTCTTTCTGAAGTGCTCTCAGAAAGACAAATGTAGAATTTAATTACTGTAGAAGATATTTGTGACCTAAAGGAAAAGAAGGTTCCGTTTGTGATGATACTTGGGAAGGAACTGCTTGCCCTAAAAGTGTGGTCTAGCATCCTGTCTGCTGTTACTTTAAGTCACCAGAAGTCTATGAGTTTTTGTCATTTTTCCGTATTGAGTTAGGAAGTTAATTAAAGGATAACTTAGCTCCTCATTTTGTCAGATTTCCAGTCTACTGAAAAGAAGATGCTTTGAGAGCTGGAGATGTGAATAAGAGTCCAGTGCCAGGGTAATTTTTAAATTTTTTTAAAAATAGACTTTATTTTTTTGGAACAGTTTTAATTTTTCAGAAAAACTGAGGAGATAATACAGACAGTTCCTTTATACCCTGCACCCAGTTTCCTTTATTATTAACAGCTTACATTAGCATGGTATATTTGTTACAGTTAGTTAGCCAATATTAAAAGTGTTATTAACTAAAATCTATACTTTATGCAGATTTCCTTAGTTTTTACCTAATGTATTTTTTCTCTTTCAGGATCCCACCAGGGCCCTGTATTACAGTTATCGTCACGTCTCCTTAGGCTCCTCTTGACTGTGACAGTTTCTCAGACTTCCCTTGTTTTGATGACCTTGTCAGTTTTGAGGAGAATTTGATCAGGTATTTTGTAGAGTGTCCCTCAATTGGATTTATTTGATGTTTTTCTCATGGTTAGACTGGGGTTATGGGTTTTTAGGAGGAAGACCACGGAGGTAAAGTGCCATTCTCATTACATTATATCAAGGGTACATACTATCATCATGATTTATCACTGTTAATGTTGACTCTGGTCACCTGGCTGAGAATATGTTTGTCAGGTTTCTCCACTGTAAAGTTACTTTTTTATTTTTGGTAGAAACTCTGTTCCATGCTGTGTTGTTTGGAAATAAGTCACTAAGTGTAGTCCACACTTAAGGAGTGGGAAGTTCTGCTCCATCTTCTTGAGGCTATTCTACATAAGTTACTGGGAATTCTCCATGGGAGATTGTCTCTTCTCCCCCATTTATTTATTTATTTATTCAGTCATTTCTTTATGTCAGTATGGGCTTACAGATATTTGTTTTATATTTTGGGTCATAATCCAATACTACCTTATTTATTTTGTTGCTCATATTTTTGCTGTTTTGGCCATTGGGAGCTCTTTTGGTTGGCTCCTGTGTCACTCTGACATGCCCCTATCATCATGGGGTGTTTTTTGGTTTTTTTGGTTTTTTTCGGACACTTCCTTACTTTCTGGTAATACAAGATTCTCCAGGCTCATCCTGTGTATCCCCTATCCCAGTTCTAGAATCAGCAGTTTCTCCACAAAGTCCAGATCTCTTTTATTAGAGAATGCTATTGGAAATCAAGATCTGGGTGCTAGGTGTGCTTGTTGCTACTAGAGTTTTGCTGTTTCTAGGTCTTCTTAGCTGAAATCCTGTGTATATATTACCTGTATATTTATGCATATTTATAAGTATCTCTATGCATTCATTTCTGTATATATATCTGTCAGTATTAAGGTAAACATGAGTTCATATTGATGTCTCTAGTTCTAATCCATTATTACATAGGTCATTCTAGCCTCCTCCCCTTGCTTTTCTGTAACCTCCCACTCCAACAGTGAAAAATCTGGCTCCCACCATTCACCATCCATTTACTTAATTGTTCAGTCCCAGTGTACATGTATAGTTGTATATCAGTTTTGTTAACCTGATACCCTGATGGGTAACAATATCAGAATTGTTAACCTGTACCCCCATGGGAAACAGCTTTATCAGCTAGAATACAATGCTTATCTACAGTTCCTTTTACCTTTAGTCTTACAGACTCCACTCATTTCCAGAGTTATTTCAATCAGCACCTTTCCCCCCATCCCCTGCAGTGATACTATTTCATACATTTGTAATACAGTTAGATTCTGTTATATGGTCTCCATTCCTTCCTGGAACCCCCTGACTTTCTAAAGGATTTTTAAAAATTTGCATACTTTAAGGTTCATTCTTTGTGTTATAAAGTTCTGTGGGTTTTGACAAGTGCATAATGTCATGTATCTACCATTACAGTATCATACAGAATAATTTCACTGCCCTAAAAATCTCCTATGCTTCACCTATGAACCCTCCCTTCCTCCCCACAAACCTCTGGCAACCGTTGATCTTTTTACTGTCTCTATAATTTTGCCTTTTCTAGAATGTTCTTGAGATATTTTTAAAGTCACTTTCTAAAGGAAACCTTTGATTTCTCTAACCTAGATACCATTTTTTCTCCCACCACCAATTCATTCTTTTTTTTTTTTTAAATTATTTATTTATTTATTTTTGGCTGCGTTGGGTCTTGGTTGCTGCGCGTGGGCGTTTTCTAGTTGAGGCGAGCGGGGGCTACTCTTCGTTGCGGTGCGTGGGCTTCTCATTGCGGTGGCTTCTCTTGTTGCGGAGCACGGGCTCTAGGAGCCTGGGCTTCAGTAGTTGTGGCACGCAGGCTCAGTAGTTGGTGGCTTGTGGGCTCTAGAGCACAGGCTCAGTAGTTGTTGCACACGGGCTTAGTTGCTCCGCGGCATGTGGGATCTTCCCGGACCGGGGCTCGAACCCGTGTCCCCTGCATTGGCAGGTGGATTCTTAACCACTGTGCCACCAGGGAAGTCCCAATTCATTCTTAATTGAACAAAATATTTCTAGTAAGTAAGAATCAAGGCGTTCCCATTTCTTTTCTCAGTTACCACTATATAAGGTCATTCAGCTTTGTTTATCTTTTAATATCCTACCTCTTTGTTACCAACCTCGGAATTGGGAGGAGATCCCAAATACCTTTATTTTTGTTGGGGAGGTTGGTGGGGGAAGGCAGGGAGTGGCCCTGTATGGTATGGTACGTCCTGTATAGGTAGCAGCTGGCAAATAGATACTCACTTGTGGGGAGGGGTATTACGCTTAAATTTTATCTGAATATGCTTCTGTTTATTTCCGGTGGGGGGTTATACTTAACTTGAAAATGCCTTTGATGAGTCTTTTAATATGAATATTATTTTGGTCCATAGTCTCTTTTGAGAATATAACAGAATATGAGATAGATGAAGTGAATATGTGACTATTTCAGAATGGTTTCTACTGTAATGAAAATCCTGTAGGATGATAGTTTTAGAAATTATTTGGAAGGCTCTAATTTAAGGGAAATAATAACTATCATATTCCTATTTCTCACTTATTGTTTGGTAGCATCTTTACATATATGTGTGAAAAATCCAGAAATTGGAACTCTTACCCCTCCAGTAAAAGATCATTTGTTATGCTCCAATATCAGTCACTTCTTGTGGCTGTTTACCTTGAAGAATTCACAATCTGGTGCAGAAACTCTTCTTTTTTAAAAGCAAGTTTTGGTTTAAACTTTACAATGTCTTTAGGAGTTATGACATCATCAGAATCTTACCATGTAGCCTGTAGTACAGGAGAATAATGGCTAAAACATAGACTTCAAGTTTGTGTTTTAGCTTTCTGCTTGTTAACTTTGTCACCACAGGCAAATTATTTACCCTTTCTGAGCCTTGCATTTCCTCATTTGTAAAATGTGAATGATGATATTACCTCTCCCATGGGATGATAATGGGGATTAAATGAGATAAAGCACTTAGCACAGTGCCTGGTACATAGATATGGCTCAATAAGTATGCTCTAAAATCAAAACCTCCACTCAACAAGAAAGTTACCACAGCAATAGCATACTGTTGAGACACACTAGACTAGACTAATATGTACAGTACTATCTTTAAACCTCTCTGTTGAACACATTTCAGGTGTCACAGACCCAGCAAGTATGTCAGTGAATAAGAGCAAGGCCAGGCCTCCGTGTCTGGGACACGCAACGGAGTGTAGGGACTAGGCAAGCTGGAGAGCATGTGTCCTTTCTAAACAGGTGAGCCATGCTTCAGCTTCAGCTAGTTGTTGACTACTATTGCTGGATCTGATTTTTCAGAGAAAAGCTAGATATCCAAATTTTTATGTCAAATTTTCCTATTTTAAAGTGTGGCTCAACCTTTTTTTTTTTAATATGCCAAGGCCAAACCAAACAGATTGGTGGGCTGGTTTTGGCCCAGAGACCACTGGTTTATAACCTGTGATGTAATTATTTTAGAAAGTGAGCTAAAGTTTTGGCAGAGGTAAACAGTCAGGGCCATAACAGCCCTGAATATTTGCTGAGCTCAGAGAAGGCTGTGGAAACAAAGCACTAGGTGTTGAGGTCATTTTCTAGAGCGTAGAGAATCGTGGCATCAGAGCAGAGCTCTAGGGGAGCTTCCTCTGGTTGGAAGGAGGAATTCTGTTGAGAGAAATCCCAGCACCTGCATTTTTGAGGAAGAGATCCCACTGTGCCTTATGCTGACACTCCTGAATTAGGAGGGTAGCTGCACCACTGGAGGAAGCCTTAGAGTGATTCCACTGCTAAGCATACCACCCCAGCCCCCAGTCTCAGTACTGCCTTCAGAAATTAGGAGTTCCCGCAAAGCTAACGGGCAGCAAAGGCTCAACGCTACAAAATCTCCTGGTTTATGTGGCTTTCGAACAGTGTGACATTCGTAGGGTTTATACCTTCAATATTTCTTCCTTCTTGATCTAGGGTTACTGCCTACTCAGCTCCACAGTCCACAGCTGTGGCCATCTGTGGTTTAGTGGGGGTGTTTCAAGGGTGTCCCAGGAGTTTGGTCACATCCTAGCCTAGCCAGTACAGTTCAGGTACTACTTGCTCTGGCTGGTTTTAAGGTGTCAAGTCATCACTCATCACTTTAATATTATATAAAAAGTAGCAGCCCATTATAATATTGTTAAGTAACAAAGTCTGTATGTATTTTGCATAGTTGTTGAATACATTAATATATATGGGCAAGAATAGATTGTATGTTTTAATATGCATCACTTTCAAATCTATAATATGAGATCATATATGGCAATGTTTCATTTTAGTTGTATTCTATGGGATTAAATACAAAAGTACAGTGTAGTATTTTACTGTAAAACTTTTTTTTTTTTAAGAAACAGGCTGATCTTATTGGTCGGAATATTTTCTGTTTGTAAACTACCTGTTGGCTTAACCTCCCAGTGAGCAGAAAGGAAATAACTTTTTTTTTTAACATCTTTATTGGAGTATAATTGCTTTACAATGGTGTGTTAGTTTCTGCTTTATAACAGAGTGAATCAGTTATACATGTACATACATTCCCATATCTCTTCCCTCTTGCGTCTCCCTCCCTCCCACCCTCCCTGTCCCACCCCTCTAGGTAGTCACAAAGCACCGAGCTGATCTCCGTGTGCTATGCGGCTGCTTCCCACTAGCTATCTGTTTTACATTTGGTAGTGTATATATGTCCATGCCACTCTCTCACCCTGTCACATCTTACCCCTCCCCCCTCCCCATATCCTCAAGTCCATTCTCTAGTAGGTCTGTGTCTTTATTCCCGTCTTGCCACTAGGTTCTTCATGACTTTTTTTTCCCTTAGATTCCATATATATGTGTTAGCATACTGTATTTGTTTTTCTCTTTCTGACTTACTTCACTCTGTATGACAGACTCTAACTCCATCCACCTCACTACAAATACCTCCATTTCGTTTCTTTTTATGGCTGAGTAATATTCCATTGTATATATGTGCCACATCTTCTTTATCCATTCATCCGTCGATGGACACTTAGGTTGCTTCCATGTCCTGGCTATTGTAAACAGAGCTGCAATGAACATTTTGGTACATGACTCTTTTTGAATTATGGTTTTCTCAGGGTATATGCCCAGTAGTGGGATTGCTGGGTCATATGGTAGTTCTATTTTTAGTTTTTTAAGGAACCTCCATACTGTTCTCCATAGTGGCTGTATTAATTTACATTCCCACCAACAGTGCGAGAGTGTTCCCATTTCTCCACACCCTCTCCAGCATTTATTGTTTCTAGATTTTTTGATGATGGCCATTCTGACTGGTGTGAGATGATATCTCATTCTAGTTTTGATTTGCATTTCTCTAATGATTAATGATGTTGAGCATTCTTTCATGTGTCTGTTGGCAATCTGTATATCTTCCTTGGAGAAATGTCTATTTAGGTCTTCTGCCCATTTTTGGATTGGGTTGTTTGTTTTTTTGTTATTGAGCTGCATGAGCTGCTTGTAAATCTTGGAGATTAATCCTTTGTCAGTTGCTTCATTTGCAAATACTTTCTCCCATTCTGAGGGTTGTCTTTTGGTCTTGTTTATGGTTTCCTTTGCTGTGCAAAAGCTTTTAAGTTTCATTAGGTCCCATTTGTTTATTTGTGTTTTTATTTCCATTTCTCTAGGAGTTGGGTCAAAAAGGATCTTGCTGTGATTTATGTCATAGAGTGTTCTGCCTATGTTTTCCTCTAAGAGTTTGATAGTGTCTGGCCTTACATTTAGGTCTTTAATCCATTTTGAGTTTATTTTTGTGTATGGTGTTAGGGAGTGTTCTAATTTCATACTTTTACATGTACCTGTCCAGTTTTCCCAGAACCACTTATTGAAGTGGCTGTCTTTTCTCCACTGTATATGCTTGCCTCCTTTATCAAAGATAAGGTGACCATATGTGTGTGGGTTTATCTCTGGGCTTTCTATCCTGTTCCATTGATTTATGTTTCTGTTTCTGTGCCAGTACCAAACTGTCTTGATTACTGTAGCTTTGTAATATAGTCTGAAGTCAGGGAGCCTGATTCCTCCAGCTCCATTTTTCGTTCTCAAGATTGCTTTGGCGATTCGGGGTCTTTTGTGTTTCCAGAAAAATTGTGAAATTTTTTGTTCTAGTTCTGTGAAAAATGCCATTGGTAGTTTGACAGGGATTTCATTGAATCTATAGATTGCTTTGGGTAGTAGAGTCATTTTCACAATGTTGATTCTTCCAATCCAAGAACATGGTATATCTCTCCATCTATTTGTATCATCTTTACTTTCTTTCATCAGTGTCTTACAATTTTCTGCATACAGGTCTTTTGTCTCCTTAGGTAGGTTTATTCCTAGATATTTTATTCTTTTTGTTGCAGTGGTAAACGGGAGTGTTTTCTTAATTTCACTTTCAGATTTTTCATCATTAGTGTATAGGAATGCAAGAGATTTCTGTGCATTAACTTTGTATCCTGCTACTTTACCAAATTCATTGATTAGTTCTAGTAGTTTTCTGGTAGCATCTTTAGGATTCTCTATGTATAGTATCATGTTATCTGCAAACAGTGACAGCTTTACTTCTTCTTTTCCGATTTGGATTCCTTTTATTTCTTTTTCTTCTCTGATTGCTGTGGCTAGCACTTCCAAAACTGTGTTGGATAATAGTAGTGAGAGTGGGCAAACTTGTCTTGTTCCTGATCTTAGTGGAAATGGTTTCAGTTTTTCACCATTGAGGACAAGGTTGGCTGTGAGTTTGTCATATGTGGCCTTTATTATGTTGAGGAAAGTTCCCTCTATGCCTGCTTTCTGCAGGGCTTTTATCATAAATGGGTGTTGAATTTTGTCGAAAGCTTTCTCTGCATCTACTGAGATGATCATATGGTTTTTCTCCTTCAGTTTGTTAATATGATGTATCACGTTGATTGATTTGCGTATATTGAAGAATCCTTGCGTTCCCTGAATAAACCCCACTTGATTATGGTGTATGATCCTTTTAATGTGCTGTTGGATTCTGTTTGCTAGTATTTTGTTGAGGATTTTTGCATCTGTGTTCATCAGTGATATTGGCCTGTAGTTTTCTTTCTTTGTGACATCTTTGTCTGGTTTTGGTACCAGGGTGATGGTGGCCTCGTAGAATGAGTTTGGGAGTGTTCCTCCCTCTGCAATATTTTGGAAGATTTTGAGAAGGATAGGTGTTAGCTCTTCTCTAAATGTTTGATAGAATTCGCCTGTGAAGCCATCCGGTCCTGGGCTTTTGTTTGTTGGAATATTTTTAATCACAGTTTCAATTTCAGTGCTTGTGATTGGTCTGTTCATATTTTCTATTTCTTCCTGGGTCAGTCTCGGCAGGTTGTGCATTTCTAAGAATTTGTCCATTTCTTCCAGGTTGTCCATTTTATTGGCATAGAGTTGCTTGTAGTAATCTCTCATGATCCTTTGTATTTCTGCAGTGTCAGTGGTTACTTCTCCTTTTTCATTTCTAATTCTATTGATTTGAGTCTTCTCCCTTTTTTTCTTGATGAGTCTGGCTAATGGTTTATCAATTTTGTTTATCTTCTCAAAGAACCAGCTTTTAGTTTTATTGATATTTGCTATTGTCTCCTCCATTTCTTTTTCATTTGTTTCTGATCTGATCTTTATGATTTCTTTTCTTCTGCTAACTTTGGGGGTTTTTTGTTCTTTCTCTAATTGCTTTAGGTGCAAGGTTAGGTTGTTTATTCGAGATGTTTCCTGTTTCTTGATGTAGGCTTGTATTGCTATAAACTTCCCTCTTAGAACTGCTTTTGCTGCATCCCATAGGTTTTGGGTCGTCGTGTCTCCATTGTCATTTGTTTCTAGGTATTTTTTGATTTCCCCTTTGATTTCTTCAGTGATCACTTCGTTATTAAGTAGTGTATTGTGTAGCCTCCATGTGTTTGTATTTTTTACAGATCTTTTCCTGTAATTGATATCTAGTCTCATAGCATTGTGGTCGGAAAAGATACTTGATACGATTTCAATTTTCTTAAATTTACCCAGGCTTGATTTGTGACCCAAGATATGATCTATCCTGGAGACTGTTCCATGAGCACTTGAGAAAAATGTGTATTCCTTTGTTTTTGGGTGGAATGTCCTATAAATATCAATTAAGTCCATCTTGTTTAATGTATCATTTAAAGCTTGTGTTTCCTTATTTATTTTCATTTTGGACGATCTGTCCATTGGTGAAAGTGGGGTGTTGAAGTCCCCTACTATGATTGTGTTACTGTCGATTTCCCCTTTTATGGCTGTTAGTATTTGCCTTATGTATTGAGGTGCTCCTGTGTTGGGTGCATAAGTATTTACAATTGTTATACCTTCTTCTTGGATCGATCCCTTCATCATTATATAGTGTGTTTCTTTGTCTCTTGTAATAGTCTTTATTTTAAAGTCTATTTTGTCTGATATGAGAATTGCTACTCCAGCTTTCTTTTGATTTCCATTTGCATGGAATATCTTTTTCCATCCCCTCACTTTCAGTCTGTATGTGTCCCTAGGTCTGAAGTGGGTCTCTTGTAGACAGCATATATATGGGTCTTGTTTCTGTATCCATTCAGCCAGTCTGTGTCTTTTGGTGGGAGCATTTAATCCATTTACATTTAAGGTAATTATTGATATGTATGTTCCTATTCCCATTTTCTTAAATGTTTTGGGTTTGTTATTTTAGGTGTTTTCCTTCTCTTGTGTTCCTTGCCTAGAGAAGTTCCTTTAGCATTTGTTGTAAAGCTGGCTTGGTGGTGCTGAACTCTCTCAGCTTTTGCTTGTCTGTAAAGGTTTTAATTTCTCCATCAAATCTGAATGAGATCCTTGCTGGGTAGAGTAATCTTGGTTGTAGGTTTTTCTCCTTCATCACTTTAAGTATATCCTGCCAGTCCCTTCTGGCTTGCAGAGTTTCTGCTGAAAGATCAGCTGTTAACCTTATGGGATTCCCTTGTGTGTTATTTGTTGTTTTTCCCTTGCTGCTTTTAATATATTTTCTTTATATTTAATTTTTGATAGTTTGATTAATATGTGTCTTGGCGTGTTTCTCCTTGGATTTATCCTGTATGGGACTCTCTGTGCTTCCAGGACTTGATTAACTACTTCCTTTCCCATATTAGGGAAGTTTTCAACTATAATCTCTTCAAATATTTTCTCATTCCCTTTCTTTTTCTCTTCTTCTTCTGGGACCCCTATAATTCGAATGTTGGTGCGTTTAATGTTGTCCCAGAGGTCTCTGAGACTGTCCTCAGTTGTTTTCATTCTTTTTTCTTTATTCTGCTCTGCAGTAGTTATTTCCACTATTTTATCTTCCAGGTCACTTACCTGTTCTTCTGCCTCAGTTATTCTGCTATTGATCCCTTCTAGAGTATTTTGAATTTCATTTATTGTGTTTTTCATCGTTGCTTGGTTCCTCTTTACTTCTTCTACGTCCTTGTTAAATGTTTCTTGCATTTTGTCTATTCTATTTCCAAGATTTTGGATCATCTTTACTATCATTATTCTGAATTCTTTTTCAGGTAGACTGCCTATTTCCTCTTCATTTGTTAGGTCTGGTGTGTTTTGACCCTGCTCCTTCATCTGCTGTGTGTTTTTCTGTCTTCTCATTTTGCTTATCTTACTGTGTTTGGGGTCTCCTTTTCGCAGGCTGCAGGTTCGTAGTTCCCATTGTTTTTTGGTATCTGTCCCCAGTGGCTAAGGTTGGTTCAGTGGGTTGTGTAGGCTTCCTGGTGGAGGGGACTAGTGCCTGTGTTCTGGTGGATGAGGCTGGATCTTGTCTTTCTGGTGGGCAGGTCCACGTCTGGTGGTGTGTTTTGGGGTGTCTGTGGCCTTATTATGATTTTAGGCAGCCTCTCTGCTAATGTATGGGGCTGTGTTCCTGTCTTGCTAGTTGTTTGGCATAGGGTGTCCAGCACTGTAGCTTGCTGGTCATTGAGTGAAGCTGGGTCTTGATGTTGAGATGGAGATCTCTGAGAGATTTTCGCTCTTTGGTATTACGTGGAACTGGGAGGTCTCTTGTGGACCAGTGTCCTGAACTTGGCTCTCCCACCTCAGAGGCACAGCCCTGATGCCTGGCTGGAGCACCAAGAGCCTTTCATCCACACAGCTCAGAATAAAAGGGAGAAAAAATAGAAAGAGAGAAAGAAAGAGGATAAAATAAAATAAAATAAAGCTATTATATTAAAAAATAAGAAAAAATATTATTAAGAAAAAATTTATTAAGAAAAAATTTTTTTTAATTTTTAAAAATAAATTTATTAATTTTTTATAATACAAAATAAGAAAAAATTATTAAGAAAAAAATGTATTAAGAAAAAAAATTTTTTAAATAAAAAATAAGAAAAAAATTTTTTAAATTTTTTAAAATAGAAAATAAGGGGAAAATTATTAAGAAAAAATTTATTAAGAAAAAAATTTTTTTAAGGTAAAAAAAAAAAACAACAAAAAACGGACAGACCGAATCCTAGGACAAATGGTGAAAGCAAAGCTATACAGACAAAATCTCACCCAGAAGCATACACATATACACTCACAAAAAAAGGAAAAGGGGAAAAATTAATACATCCTGCTCCCAAAGTCCACCTCCTGAATTTGGGATGATTCGTTGTCTATTCAGGTATTCAACAGATGCAGGCACATCAAGTTGTTTGTGGAGTTTTAATCCACTGCTTCTGAGGCTGCTGGGAGAGATTTCCCTTTCTCTTCTTTGTTCGCACAGCTCCTGGGATTCAGCTTTGGATTTGGACCCGCCTCTGCATGTAGGTCGCCTGAGGGCATCTGTTCTTCGCCCAGACAGGACAGGGTTAAAGGAGCAGCTGCTTCGGGGGCTCTGGCTCACTCAGGCCGGGGGGAGGGAGGGGTACGTAGTGAGGGGCAAGCCTGCAGCGGCAGAGGCCGGAGTGACGTTGCAGCAGCCTGAGGTGCACCGTGTGTTCTCCCGGGGAAGTTGTCCCTGGATCACGGGAGCCTGGCAGTGGCGGGCTGCACAGGCTCCCAGGAGGGGCAGTGTGGATAGTGACCTGTGCTCGCACACAGGCTTCTTGGTGGCGGCGGCAGCAGCCTTAGCGTCTCATGCCCGTCTCTGGGGTCTGCACTGATAGCCGTGGCTCGCGCCCGTCTCTGGAGCTCGTTTAGGCGGCGCTCTGCATCCCCTCTCCTTGCGCGCCGCGAAACAAAGAGGCAAGAAAAAGTCTCTTGCCTCTTCGGCAGCTGCAGACTTTTTCCCGGACATCCTCCCGGCTAGCTGTGGTGCGCTAACCCCTTCAGGCTGTGTTCACGCATCCAACCCCAGTCCTCTCCCTGGGATCTGACCTCCGAAGCCCGAGCCTCAGCTCCCAGTCCCCGCCTGCCCCGGCTGGGGAGCAGACAAGCCTCTCTGGTGAGTGCTGCTCGGCACCGATCCTCTGTGCGGGAATCTCTCCGCTTTGCCCTCCGCACCCCTGTGGCTGCGCTCTCCTCCGTGGCTCCGAAGCTTCCCCACTCTGCCACCCGCAGTCTCCGCCCGTGAAGGGGCTTCCTAGTGTGTGGAAACCTTTCCTCCTTCACAGCTCCCTCCCACTGGTGCAGGTCCCGTCCCTATTCTTTTGTCTCTGTTATTTCTTTTTTCTTTTGCCCTACCCAAGTACGTGGGGAGTTTCTTGCCTTTTGGGAGGTCTGACGTCTTCTGCCAGCGTTCAGTGGGTGTTCTGTAGGAGCAGTTCCACGTGTAGATGTATTTCTACTGTATCTGTGGGAAGGAAGGTGATCTCCGCGTCTTACTCTTCTGCCATCTTGCCCAGACCCCCTAGGAAATAACTTTTTAAAAAGTATTTTAGTATTTTATAATCCTCAAAAAGTTAAATTTATTTGAGAGTATTGTATATTGTGAAATACTTACAATACTTAATGATTATCCACATCACTTAGTGCTTATGTGAGTGACTGTTTGTACAGAGCAGAGTGCTAATCACTTTTAAGGTCGCTGTCATAATCCCTTGAGGAGAATAAGTTTTTTATCAGTTTAGATTCCTACTTGTTGTGAAAAGTAGGTCTACTATTAATCATCTTTTCAGATGGTAGCCATCTTTTTGGGTGTGTAAGTTGTTGGCTTCAATTTTAAAGATGCTTTTTAATGTTTTTCCAAAGGCAAGTATTTGTAACCACTAAAAAAGAAAATGGCAACTTTTCCCCTTCAGCTCTGTTTCTTGTATGTCCAAAAACAGCTTATTTGTGAAAGAATTCTTTCCTCCCCTCTCAGCCCTCCAAATCCCACACACCTGTAACCCTCTGTTTGGATGATAAACTGATGAGGGTTTCCTGTCTTTTTTCCCCCCAGCTAGTGAAAGAAGGGTGCTTATCATCACTCTGCTGGGAATGTCCTTGATACCTACCAGTGACATAGTGGAAAGAAAAGACTTCGGAGAAGGCAGGCTTGGATTTGAGTCACGATTCTGCCATATGCCCATTCTCTGAGTTTAGTTTCTTCTTTGTAAAATGGAGGTAATTATAGCTACCTTTCAGGGCATAGTTGTTCAGTAAATGGTAGCTGATAACAATAGTGATAAAATTAATAGTAACTTTGGTCTTAGTAGCGCCCGAGGTTCTGAAGGCTAATAAAGCTAGCCGAGAGCTAGGAACTCCCAAAAGCTCTGCAGTAACCTATGGATCCTAGGCTCTTGACATCTGAAACATCTTTGTTCTTATTGACCCTTGTCGCCTTTTCTTCTTTCTCATAAGAAGGCAACTGTATTGCCCTTATATTTTAAAGACTTGAAATTAGGGTTGAGAAATGAATAAAAACTGTTCTTTGAAGCCACTAGGAAAGCTTGAGTTAAGACTTTGAATGCTTCAGAAGCTCTTTACTTACAATGATTAAATAGCCATCAAGTGTTCTGAATGTGGTTAGTCCCTCAAATATTGAGGAATTGTTTCCTGGTAGGAAAGGTGTTATTGTTTCTATAAATAAATACAAGCAGATTTGATTACCTAAGGTCATTCCTATCATTAAATTCAATGAATTGCATTTTGTTCATGTCACCTAGCAAATACTCATTGAACACCTAGTCTGTGCTAGGCCCTATACCCAGTCAATTGTATACCGTCAAAGGAGGTACTGAATTAGGGAATCTAAAAGTTGTAGCTCTTAGCCTCTAATTTAAATGAAAATCCTAAGCCTTAGAGCTGCCCTGACCAGTAAGGTAGTCATGACTAACTACAGGTGGCTGCTGAGCACTTGAAACGTGGCCAGTCTGAATTGAGATGTGCTGTAAATATAAAACACACACTGCACTCCAAGGACTTAGTTTGAAAAAAAAATATGTAAAATATCATATCGATGTTTATATTGAATTCATGTTAAAAGCAAAAGTATTTTAGCTATCTTGGATTAAGTAAAATATATTAGAATTAATTTCACCTGTTTCTTTTTACTTTCTTAGTGTAGCTACTGGAACATTTAAAATGAATCACATTATGTTTTTATTGGACTGCACGGTAAGGCAGTGCTTCAGTGACTTGGCAAGGTTACTCGTCCTGTTAGGACTCCTGTGGCTAGTGCAAACTATAGATCGCCTTACTGTGAAAATGGCAGGTAGTGTTTGTTTTGATCGAAAAGGTGGAAAATTCAAACCTTGTTTCAGAAAAAAGTTAAACACTAAGGACTTTAAACAGTTTACATTTTAAATTAAAGCCTAGATTGTTAAACTGGTAGAATCGCTTCACATTTCAGATTTGGGGTGCTTTAAAAGGGGCAAACTAGGGGGCTTCCCTAGTGGCGCAGTGGTTAAGAATCTGCCTGCCAATACAGGGGACACAGGTTCGAGCCCTGGTCCAGGAAGATCCCACATGCTGCGGAGCAACTAAGCCCATGCGCCGCAACTACTGAGCCTGCGCTCCAGAGTCCGTGAGCCACAACTCCTAAAGCCTGGGCACCTGGAGCCCGTGCTCTGCAACAAGAGAAGCCACCGCAATGAGAAGCCCGCACACCGCAACGAAGAGTAGCTCCCGCTCACCGCAGCTAGGGAAAGCCCGCGCACAGCAACACAGACCCAACGCAGCCAAAAATAAATAAATAAAATAAATAATAATAAAAAATAAAAATAAAAAAAGGGGCAAACTAGAAAAATATACCCACTGATTCAGTAACCTAAACCTATTTCTCATTTCTCTAAGCATTCACAAGTCATTATATAGTTGATCTCTGATCCCCCAATATTTAATTGGGGGGTGGGGTGTGCAGAAGGTAGGGGGCAAGGTCCATCTATATATTTTTCTATCTTACTAGCTAGACTGCTTCAGTATCATTAAATCGATTCTTCATTATTTAACAAACATTTGAGCAGGTACTAGGTCCGGTTCTGGAAATGCAGTGGTGAACAAGGGATAATCCCTGAATAGAACTACAGGCTTTCTGTTTGGTTTTTGTCTTGTTTTGGCTTTGTATTTGGAAAATAATTCTAAACTTAAAGAAGTTGTAATAATAAATATAGTACAAAGAACACTGTATACCCTTTATCCAGATTCATGTACTATTAACATTTTTTCCTGTGTGCTTTTTTAAAAAATTGAGTTATAGTTGATTTACAATATTATATTAGTTTCAGGTGTATGACATAGTGATTCAAATTTTTATAGATGATACTCCATTTATAGTTATTATAAAATATTGGCTATATTCCCTGTGCTGTACAATATATTCTTGTAGCTTATTTATTTTATACATAGTAGTTTGTTGTACTTCTTATCCCCTACCCCTATTTTGCCCCTCTCCCCTTTCCTCTCCCCATTGGTAACTACTGCTTCGTTCTCTATATCTGTGAGTCTGTTTCTGTTTTGTTATCTTCACTAGTTTGTTTTATTTTTTAGATTCCGCATATAAGTGATAACATACATATTTCTCTTTCTCTGTCTGACTCATTTCACTAAGCATAATACCCTTCAGGTCCATCTATGTTGTTGCAAATGGCAAATTTTCTTTCTTTTTTTATGGTTGAGTAGTATTCCGTTATGTATCTATCTATATATAGATATAAATATAATTTATATCTCACATCATTTTTATCCATTCATCTTTTGATGGACACTTAGGCTATTGTAAGTAATGCTGCTGTGAACGTTGGGGTGCACGTATCTTTTCAAATTAGTGTTTTTGTTTTCTTTGGATATATATCCAGGAGTGCAGTTACTGGATCACATGGTAACTCTATTTTCAGCTTTCTAAGGAACCTCCATACTGTTTTCTCCAGTGGCTGTGCCAATATACATTCCCACTAACAGTGTACAAGGGTTCCCTTTTCTCTCCATCCTTGCTGGCACTCGTTATTTGTTTTTTTTTTGATGATGGACATTCTGACAGATGTGAGGTGATATCTCATTGTGGTTTTGATTTGCATTTCTTTGACGATTAGCAGTGTTGAGCATCTTTTCATGTGCCTGTTGACCATCTGCATATCTTCTTTGGAAAATTGTCTGTTCAGGTCTTCTGCCCATTTTTTAATTGGGTTATTTGTTTCTTTGTATATTGGGTTGTATGAGCTCTTTGTATATGTTGGATATTAACTCCTTATCGGGCGTATCATTTGCAAATATTTTCTCCCATTCAGTAGGTTGTCTTTTTCTTTTGTCGATGGTTTTCTTTGCTGTGTAAAAGCTTTTAAGCTTAATTATGTCCCATTTATTTATTTTTGTTTTTGTTTTTTTGCTTTAGGAGACAGATCCAGAAAAATGTTGCTATGATTTATGTCAAGGAGTGTTTCGCTTATGTTTTCCTTCAGGAGTTTTATGGTTTCCGGTCTTATATTTAGGTCTTTAATCTATTTTGAGTTTGTTTTTATATATGGTGTGAGAAAATGTTCTAATTTCATTCCTTTATATGTAGCTGTCCCGTTTTCCCAATACCACTTATTGAAGAAACTGTATTTTCTCCTTTGTCATAGATTAATTGACCATGTGTGTGTGGGTTTATTTCTGGGCTCTCTCTTCGGTTCTGTTCATCTATGTGTCTGTTGCTTCCCTGGCTTTCTTTTGATTTCCATTTGCATGGAACACTTTTTTCCATTCTCTCTCTTTCAGTCTGTGTGTCTTGAAATCTGAAGTGAGTCTCTTATAGGCAGCATATATATGGTTCTTGTTTTTGTATCTGTTCGGCCATTCTGTGTCTTTTGATTGGAGAATTTAGTCCATTTACATTTAAAGTAATTATTGAGGGGCTTCCCTGATGGTGCAGTG